>NC_074686.1:13017627-13137627 GCF_029448725.1 Salvelinus fontinalis
TAAGCTTGCCTCTCCTTAATGTAAATATGCCTTGTCCATTGCTGTTCTGGTTAGTGTTTATTGGCTTATTTCACTGTAGAGATTCTAGCCCTGCTCTCTATACCATATCCAACCCTGCAGTTCCACCACCCACATATGCGATGACATCACCTGGTTTCAATGATGTTTCTAGAGACAAGATCTCTCTCATCATCACTCAATACCTAGGTTTACCTCCACTGTATTCACATCCTACCATACCTTTGTCTGTACATTATTCCTTTAAACTATTTTATCGCCCCCAGAAACTTCCTTTTACTCTCTGCTCTGGTAGCTCTAGGCGACCAATTCTCATAGCTTTTAGCCGTACCATTATCCTACTTCTCCTCTGTTCCTCTGGTGATGTAGAGGTGAATCCAGGCCCTGCAGTACCTGGCTCCACTCCTATTCCCCAGGCGCTCTCTTTTGATGACTTCTGTAACCGTAATAGCCTTGGCTTCATGCATGTTAACATTAGGAGCCTCCTCCCTAAGTTTGTTTTGTTCACTGCTTTAGCACACTCTACCAACCCGGATGTTTTAGCCGTGTCTGAATCCTGGCTTAGAAAGACCACCAAAAATTCAGACATTTTTATCCCCAATTACAATATTTTCAGACAAGATAGAACGGCCAAAGGGGGCGGTGTTGCAATCTACTGCAAAGACTGCCTGCAGAGTTCTGTTATACTATCCAGGTCTGTTCCCAAACAATTTGAACTTCTACTTTTAAAAATCCACCTCTCTAAAAACAAGTCTCTCACCGTTGCCGCCTGCTATAGACCACCCTCTGCCCCCAGCTGTGCTCTGGACACTATATGTGAACTGATTGCCCCCCATCTATCTTCAGAGCTCGTGCTGCTAGGCGACCTAAATTTGAACATGCTCAACACCCCAGCCACCCTACAATCTAAGCTTGATGCCCTCAATCTCACACAAATTATTAATGAACCTACCAGGTACCACCCCAATTCCGTAAACACGGGTACCCTCATAGATATCATCCTAACAAACTTGCCCTCCAAATACACCTCTGCTGTTTTTAACCAAGATCTCAGCGATCACTGCCTCATTGCCTGCATCCGTAATGGGTCAGCGGTCAAACGACCTCCACTCATCACTGTCAAACGCTCCCTGAAACACTTCAGCGAGCAGGCCTTCCTAATTGACCTGGCCGGGGTATCCTGGAAGGATATTGATCTCATCCCGTCAGTAGAGGATGCCTGGTCATTTTTTAAAAATGCCTTCCTCACCATCTTGAATAAGCATGCCCCATTCAAGAAATTTAGAACCAGGAACAGATATAGCCCTTGGTTCTCTCCTGACCTGACTGCCCTTAACCAACAGAAAAACATCCTATGGCGTTCTGCATTAGCATCGAACAGCCCCCGTGATATGCAACTTTTCAGGGAAGCCAGAAACCAATATACACAGGCAGTTAGAACAGCCAAGGCTAGCTTTTTCAAGCAGAAATTTGCTTCCTGCAACACAAATTCAAAAAAGTTCTGGGACACCGTAAAGTCCATGGAGAATAAGAACACCTCCTCCCAGCTTCCAACCGCCCTGAAGATAGGAAACACTGTCACCACCGACAAATCCACTATAATTGAGAATTTCAATAAGCATTTTTCTACGGCTGGCCATGCTTTCCACCTGGCTACCCCTACCCGGGACAACAGCACTGCCCTCCCCTCTGCTACTCGCCCAAGCCTTCCCCATTTCTCTTTCTCCCAAATACAGTCAGCTGATGTTCTTAATGAGCTGCAAAATCTGGACCCTTACAAATCAGCCGGGCTAGATAATCTGGACCCTTTCTTTCTAAAACTATCTGCTGAAATTGTTGCCACCCCTATTACTAGCCTCTTCAACCTCTCTTTCGTGTCGTCTGAGATCCCCAAAGATTGGAAAGCAGCTGCGGTTATCCCCCTCTTCAAAGGGGGGGACACCCTTGACCCTAACTGCTACAGACCTATATCTATCCTACCCTGCCTTTCTAAGGTCTTCGAAAGCCAAGTCAACAAACAGATTACCGACCATTTCGAATCACACCACACCTTCTCCGCTATGCAATCTGGTTTCAGAGCTGGTCATGGGTGCACCTCAGCCACGCTCAAGGTCATAAACGATATCGTAACCGCCATCGATAGGAAACAATACTGTGCAGCCGTATTCATTGACCTGGCCAAGGCTTTTGACTCTGTCAATCACCACATCCTCATTGGCAGACTCGACAGCCTTGGTTTCTCTAATGATTGCCTCACCTGGTTCACCAACTACTTCTCTGATCGAGTTCAGTGTGTCAAATCGGAGGGTCTGTTGTCCGGGCCTCTGGCAGTCTCTATGGGGGTGCCACAGGGTTCAATTCTTGGACCGACTCTCTTCTCTGTTTACATCAATGATGTCGCTCTTGCTGCTGGTGATTCTCTGATCCACCTCTACGCAGACGACACTATTCTGTATACTTCTGGCCCTTCTTTTGACACTGTGTTAACAACCCTCCAGGCGAGCTTCAATGCCATACAACTCTCCTTCCGTGGCCTCCAACTGCTCTTAAATACAAGTAAAACCAAATGCATGCTCTTCAACCGATCGCTGCCTGCTCCTGCCCGCCTGTCCAACATCACTACTTTGGACGGCTCTGACTTAGAATATGTGGACAACTACAAATACCTAGGTGTCTGGTTAGACTGTAAACTCTCCTTCCAGACCCACATCAAACATCTCCAATCCAAAGTCAAATCTAGAATTGGCTTCCTATTCCGCAACAAAGCATCCTTTACTCATGCTGCCAAACATACCCTTGTAAAACTGACCATCCTACCAATCCTCGACTTCGGTGATGTCATTTACAAAATAGCCTCCAAAACCCTACTCAATAAATTGGATGCAGTCTATCACAGTGCCATCCGTTTTGTCACCAAAGCCCCATATACTACCCACCACTGCGACCTGTACACTCTCGTTGGCTGGCCCTCGCTTCATACTCGTCGCCAAACCCATTGGTTCCAGGTCATCTACAAGACCCTGCTAGGTAAAGTCCCCCCTTATCTCAGCTCGCTGGTCACCATAGCAGCACCTACCCGTAGCACGCGCTCCAGCAGGTATATCTCTCTAGTCACCCCCAAAACCAATTCTTCCTTTGGACGCCTCTCCTTCCAGTTCTCTGCTGCCAATGACTGGAACGAACTACAAAAATCTCTGAAACTGGAAACACCTATCTCCCTCACTAGCTTTAAGCACCAGCTGTCAGAGCAGCTCATAGATTACTGCACCTGTACATAACCCATCTACAATTTAGCCCAAACAACTACCTCTTTACCTAGTGTATTTATTTATTAATTTATTTTGCTCCTTTGCACCCCATTATTTCTGTCTCTACTTTGCACTTTCTTCCAATGCAAACCAACCATTCCAGTGTTTTTTTTAGTTTTTATTTTACTTGCTGTGTTGTACTCACTTCGCCTCCATGGCCTTTTTATATTTTTATTTATTTATACATATATCTGTTTGCCTTCACCTCCCTTATCTCACCTCACTTGCTCACATTGTATATAGACTTATTTTTTTTATTTTTTTTATTTTTTTCACTGTATTATTGACTATATGTTTGTTTTTACTCCATGTGTAACTATGTGTTGTTGTATGTGTCGAACTGCTTTGCTTTATCTTGGCCAGGTCGCAATTGTAAATGAGAACGTGTTCTCAATTTGCCTACCTGGTTAAATAAAGGTTAAATAAATAAATAAAAAAAACACACTAACATTGTGCTTGGATGTCTGCCCATATCTATAGAGCTAGCTAGTTATCTGTCCACTGACTGGGACTTTGGACCCAGGGTCTGTACAGAGCACACCATTCGAATTGTTCCATAATGACAGACTGTTATATAGCAGTATTGACTCTTGACACACTGAACCTGTGAACATACACTCTCTTCTACAATCTTCTATCTGATAAGGGGGTGGAGAGGAAGAGAACAACATAGAGAGCGTGAATGAATGAATCAATCACTGTATTTCATTGATCCCCAAAGGGTAAATGTGTTTTTTCACTGGCTGCAGAAAGGGAAGGTCACAGAAGGTCAGGACAGCCTACTCCTTTCCCACCTTTCAGCTCCAACCGGCATTATAACTAGTACTAACAACCGATAATACTATGGTTAGAACACACACTCACACATAATTTCTTGCGATTCCTAGGGTTACGAAGACGTCACCGGTCTCCATGGCTTTGCTGTTGCCAAGATACGGCTCTCTAGGGATGGGATGTTGTGGCAGGCCAGGTGAGGCGATAGGGAAAGAGAGGTGACATAAGAGTGTCAGTGTTACATATTAAGGTGGGGTTGGCTCCACTTTAGACTATAAGAGAAGAATGTAGGCATCAGGGTTGGGGTCAAGTCCATTTCAAATGAGTCAGTTCAGCAAGTGAATTGCCAAAGTTTCTGCAGCAAGATGCCTTTCTTTAGTAAAACGCTGGTGATCTTTTCATAAATTATTTGCAGTGCCAGCCTGTGTGTGTGTCAGTGAGCATTGCTCATCATCCCTTACAGTAGGATAATTTACATGGTGATACTTCAGCACCACCCTCAGGAATAGTTCAGTCAGTGTGTGTTTGTGTGTGTGGTAACTAGACAAAATGGTTTGACTATGATTGGAACACACACACACACACACTGACTGAACTGGTGGTTACGATCAGAGACACCTTACACGTGGTGGATTGAGACGAGAGCAGAGAATTACAGATCTAGATTAGATCAAATTACAATTTCAATTTCTCAGGTGAGTAGATGTTTGTGTCTGAAATCTAAACTTTTTCCCACTACTTTTCAACATATGGCATCTTAATCCTAATATTTAGTGCACTACCTTTCAAAATAGGGCTCTGGTCCAAAGTGATTTACTATATGAGGAATATAGGGCCTTGGCCATTGTAGTGCACTATATAGGGAGTAGGGTGTCATTTAGGATTTCTTGTATTTTATTTACTGGATTGGCAGCTGAGTCAATGTTAGTCATCTTCAGTGAAACGCATCACAGAGAGAATACATTTAATTTGTTGAATCCTTCAAAGTGACTACCAGAAAATAGGAATTGTTTCCAGATAATTGATCTATATATTATCTAGTATACTAGCCAGTAACAGCTAAAGTAGACCAGTAACATAAGGCATTATGGAAGTACTGTTGCTACAACTGTAAAGGTTTGTTGATCAGGTTTGATCCGTTTTGTGTATGATAGTAATAAAAGGAGACCAAAATAGGTGTGTATTAGCATGATGAAAGTGTTTCCATGAGATATAACCACCTCGTTATGAGAGTAAAAGTGTTTTAGGTGAGCATTTTGCACAACATAGAACTATAGAATAAATAGTGTTGAGTTTCCTCATACTTAAGATGATCATGTGTTCCATGAATAAGCACAATGACATGAAGAGAATGTAGCAAATTGGCATCCTCCTAATTGATAAAATATTATATAGGTCTATGTCTGTCTCTTTGCCACCCCATCCCCCCTCTTTCACGGTCAAATACACAAGTTGTCTCACAACCCATCCACGCACGCACAGTTTTTCTGTTAATTTAGAGTGTACCATTTTAAAACTTGAATTAACTTATTTAAAACAATTTTAAGTGTGTTTATTTTAGAGGTCTTAGGAGAGAGGAGGGGACCACTGCCTCTAAAATGAATCTCACTGGGGAACATGCCAGCAACCACAATGTTGAGAGGTGAGATTAATCCTAAACTGTTGATGACTGTTGTCCATCGCAGAACTCAGCAGTGATTTTACATCATCATTAGGCTGAGAAGAATATAATAGATTAGTGTCTGAAGGTCTGTCTGTTGTGTTGAAGCCCAATCCAGCAGGAGAGACCAGACTCACCTGTACCCAGCTGTGCGTCCATGAAGAGTGACCAGTCTATGGATCCACCTATCGTGTCCAGAGAGAGAACCTCTTCTACTAAACTAAAGTAAGGGGGTGCTCTTGAGCCAAATAGGTTCTCCTAATGTACAGACATAGTGTCCATCTATAAATGTATCAACGAAAGAAGGCTAATAAAATTTGTGAGACATACCTGTAATGCTCCAACGAGAAACCTGTCAAATAACTTGAAAATAAATTAAAATAAAGTTTATAGAGATGTATTTAGTGACACCACAACATCTTCTAAATAGCTATTGTCTGTGTGTGTCTTTTCCAGGGCCCATCAGAAGAGACCAGTCTCACCTGCACACAGCTGTGTGTCCATGAAGAGTGACCAGTCTATAAATCATCCAATCATGTTCAAAGGTGGAGACTCTTCTACTAAACTACAGTAAGCGAGCATCAAGATCCTCAACATAACTAGTGTAATTGGTTAGATATGCATGCAATTCTCCAATTAGAAACTTAGAAAATACATTTTAAAGATTGTATGCTCAGTGACACCACAGCATCTACTTAAGGTCGACATAGATATTTATTGTCTCTGTGTTTGTCCAGAGATCATCAGGAGAGATCAGTCACCTGTTCCCAGCTATGTGTCCATGAAAAGGCACCAGTCTATGAATCCACCTGTTATTTTCAGAGAAAAAGACTACTAAACAAAGGTAAGACCTTATGGGGCATGAAAATGTCTCAATTCAGTCATTGTCACTTGTTGCTTTTTTTCAACAGACAAGTGACTCTGGTCTATGGATCATCCAATCCTCTGAGTTGGAAACATTACTACTGGACAAAGGTAAGAACATAGGGGACTGGTTAATGAGTTAACAACACTGTCTATATTAATTCATTTTCTTCTATTGGGCCATGTTTCCAACAAACACAAGTGGTTCCAAGTAAAAGTCCACTAAAGCTACAGCCCTTGTTTCTTTGTGTTTTCCAGGGTCGACCAGGAGAGACCAGACTTGGATGTTCTTCATGGGCGAGGAGAGGAGACCTGTCAAATCTTCCATGCATTACAGTCACAGAGAGCCAAAACTGAATCTGAGTCTATGGTGGCAGCTAACTCACCTAAGGGCACTGAACCAAGCAGCGGTGGCTCTGGTCCAAACAGCATGCAGGAGCACTTTGTAATATTTGTGTTGTGGAGAAATGACCAGGCAGGAGACAGGAGTACAGTTAGTTTTTGTTTAGTCAAACCTCTCGAGCTCTACAGTTCCCGGGCACACTAGTGCGCATGTGCATTCCCTATTAGGTGTAGTAACGTAACACTGTCGTAATATATCACCGCTTAGTAACAGCATAGTAACTAATATAAACAGATGTAGATCCCAGATACTACTGTCACAATACAGAGGCGGATGCAAGATGCAAGCAACGATGGTTTAATGAAAATAGTTTACAGTATCCACAGGACAGACAGAATATACTCAGACAGAATCCAACCCAGGGCCTAGGGCACATCCTCTGATGATAGCGTGCTGAGAAATCCAAGGGAGTGAGTCCGGCTAGGTAGGAAGGAGCACAGCAGATAATCCCCACAAGGGCTGAGAGAGAATGAGCACTGACACACGACACAACCTCAGGGAAGAAACAACGATCTGACAACAAGAAACACAGGTTACAGAACATATAAAGGGGAAGATAATTAATTCCAGCTGGCGCAGACAATCAGGCCAAGATTGGGAACCACGCCCACACAAACACAGGAGAGAGAGAGAGAGAGAGAGCGAGAGAGCGAGAGAGCGAGAGAGCGAGAGAGCGAGAGAGAGAGAGAGCGAGAGAGAGAGAGAGAGAAAAGAGAGAGTGAGGCAGTGGATTCATGAACCGTGACAATACCCCCCCCTAGGAACGCCTCTTGGCGTTCCCAGACAAATTTACCTGTCGATTGAAATCATCGATAAGGGAGTGATCCAGAATGTCCCTAGCGGGTACCCAACTTCTCTCCTCCGGACCGTAACCCTCCCAGGTACTGGAATCCGCGTCCCCTCCTTCTCGAGTTCAAAATCCGATTGACAGAAAAGGTGGTCTCCCCATCAACAAGTCGTGGCGGCGGGGGAACCGGGACCGGCGGGTTAATGCGTGCCTGAAACACCGGTTTTATCTTGGACACATGGAAGGTAGGATGAATTCTCCTATACGCCGGAGGAAGCTTGAGCCGAACCGCCACCGGACTAATGATCCTGGTGACCCTGAACAGCCCGATAAATTTGGGGGCAAGCTAGTTAGAAACGGATCGGAGTGGAATGTTCTTCGTGGAAAGCCACACTCTTTGTCCAACAACGTATACCGGAGGCTTCGACCGGTGGCGATCGGCCTTAGCCTTGGTGCGCGCCCCCACCCGGAGGAGAGTCTCACGGGCTCTGCTCCATACGTGACGGCACCTCTGGATGAAAGCGTGAGCGGAGGGAACAGTGACCTCGGACTCTGTACTTGGAAAGATAGGTGGCTGGTAACCTAAACTACACTCAAACGGAGAGAGACCCGTGGCTGCCACTGGCAACGAATTGTGAGCGTACTCAACCATAGAGAGTTGTTGACTCCAGGAAGAGGGGTTCTTAGAAACCAAACATCGCAACACTCTCTCCAAATCTTGGTTGGCCCTCTCCGTTTGACCGTTGCTCTGGGGATGAAACCCTGAAGAAAGACTGACACTTGCTCCCAGTAACCTACAAAACTCCTGCCAAAACTTGGACACAAATTGGGGCCCACGGTCAGAAACTACGTCCATCGGCAGGCCATGTAAGCGAAAGACATGATCCACGACCGTTACCGCTGTTTCCTTGGTAGATGGTAATTTAGGCAAGGGAATAAAATGAGCCGCCTTCGAGAACCGGTCCACCACAGTCAAAACAACCGTCTTGCCCTGGGAGGGCGGGAGACCGGTAACAAAATCTAGCGCGATGTGGGACCAGGGTCTCGAAGGGACCGACAGCGGTTGGAGTAACCCATCTGGGGGTCGATTAGAACTCTTCCCAGTGGCACAAACCGAGCAAGCCAAGACAAAACTGTGAATGTCACGAGCCATCAGCGGCCACCAAAAGCGTTGCTTCACTAAAAAGCTAGTACGGCTGACTCCTGGATGACACGCTACGTTGGAGCAATGCCCCCACCGAATAACATCGGACCGACACCCCTCCGGCACAAACAACCGATTAGGCGGACAACCGGGCGGAGGCGTTACCCCTTCTAAGGCCGTTCTGACCCTCGATTCAACCTCCCATATAAGTGTGGAGACCACTAGGGTCCTGGGTAGGATGCACTCGGGAGTGGATGGGCGTTCGGAATGGTCAAAAATACGAGAAAGGGAATCGGGTTTGACATTCTTGGAACCCGGGCGATACGAGAGAGAGAAGTCAAAACGTCCGAAAAAGAGTGCCCACCGCGCCTGCCTGGAGTTGAGTCTCTTGGCTGTTCTGATATATTCCAAATTCTTGTGATCGGTCCAAACTATAAAAGGTACCCCCGAACCCTCTAACCAATGGCGCCACTCCTCCAATGCTAACTTTACTGCCAACAACTCTCTGTTGCCAATGTCGTAGTTGCGTTCCGCAGGTGATAACCGATGGGAAAGGAACGCGCAAGGGTGCATCTTGTTGTCAGATGCGGCACGTTGGGAAAGTACCGCACCTACCCCCACCTCTGAAGCGTCCACCTCCACCACGAACTGACGCGAGGGATCGGGAGCTATGAGGATGGGGGCCGAAACAAAGCGGCTCTTGAGTTTGACGAATGCAGCCTCGGCTGTATCGGTCCACCTGAACGTCACTCTGGGGGAGGTTAAGGCGGTAAGGGAAGCGACTATCTGGCTAAAGTTGCGAACAAAACGCCGGTAGAAATTGGCGAATCCCAGAAACCTCTGTAGGGCCTTACGGGAATCTGGGCTTGGCCACTCCACCACAGCCTTAATCTTGTCAGGATCCATGCGAATACCTTCAGTCGAGACGATGTAACCTAGGAATGGAACGGATTGTGCATGAAAAATGCATTTCTCCGCCTTGACAAAAAGTCCATTCTCCAACAACCTCTGGAGCACTCGTCTGACGTGCTGAACGTGTTCCTGGAGAGAAGAAGAAAAAATCAGTATGTCATCCAGGTAAACATATATGAACTGATCAATCATATCTCTCAGCACGTCATTGACGAGTGCCTGGAAAACCGCTGGGGAGTTGGATAGCCCAAAAGGCATGACCAAATATTCAAAGTGCCCTCTGGGGGTGTTAAACGCGGTCTTCCATTCGTCCCCCCTCCTTATGCGAACCAAATGATATGCATTACGTAAATCCAACTTAGTGAACACGGATGCTCCCTGTAACCTTTCAAAGGCTGAGGACATCAACGGTAAGGGATAGGTATTCTTCACTGTGATGTTATTCAACCCACGGTAATCAATGCAAGGACGCAGAGATCCGTCCTTCTTTCCCACAAAGAAGAACCCCGCCCCCGCTGGAGAAGAGGAAGGACGAATGAATCCAGATGCCAGAGAATCAGAGATGTATCTCTCCATAGCCTCCCTCTCAGGAACAGAGAGTGAATATAACTTGCCTTTAGGCGGAGACTCACCTGGCAATAATTCTATTGCACAGTCATAGGGACGATGCGGAGGAAGAGAAGCAGCACGGGACTTACTGAACACCTCCTTCAGGTCGAGGTATTCAACGGGCACGTTAGACAAATCCACTGCCTCCTCTAGAAACACAGAATCAGACACAGATGAACAAGCAGACACTAAACAGGACTCAAGACACTTGTTACTCCACATGGATATAGAGTTATGACCCCAGTCAACTCTGGGGTTGTGTTGGGTGAGCCAAGGGTGGCCGAGAACTAATGGTGCAAGGGGTGAGTCCATGAGTAGAAATGATAGTGTCTCAGTGTGATTGCCAGAAGTGATGAGTGTGATAGGTTCAGTGGTGTGAGATATGTTGGGGAGTTCTTGACCATTGAGAGCGTTGACGGATATCTTGTGCGTGAGTGAGGTGATAGGAATCTGGAGCTTGTGAGCGAGCTTGAAGTCCATGAAATTACCCTCTGCTCCTGAGTCCAGTAAAGCTTGGGTGTCGTGCGTGTGGGTGGCCCATCTTAGTCTTACCGGGAGGAGAGTAGATGATGAGGTCTTCTCTGTGGTGACCCCACCCGATAGTAGCCTCATACTTACTACCGGGCCTGATCTTTTACCGGGCAGGAGTGGATAAAGTGGCCCGCTCTACCACAGTAGAGACAGAGTCCTTGTGATCTCCGCCTCTCCGTTTCCTCCCGGGAGAGGCGAGCTCTCCCCAGCTGCATGGGTTCGTGAGCGGAGGCTGAACTGACCGTGTTCCCGCCGCTGGTATGCCAGCCCTCCGTGTCGTTATACGGTCTGTTAGGGCATGCTCGGCGGCCAATACGACTCAGACGAGCATCGACCCTCAAGGCTAGTTCCACTAGTCCATTTAAACTCCTGGGAAGGTCCAGAACATAGATCTCCTTCTGGATCCGGTCCCCCAGCCCATGCAGGAACATGTCCCACTGCGCCTCCTCGTTCCACTGACACTCTGCGGCCAGAGTGCGGAATTGGATGGAGTATTCCGATACTGAACGGTCTCCTTGGCGAAGGTCAGCGAGTAGTCTGGCCGCCTCCCTACCCGCCACGGCCCGATCGAAGACCCTTCTCATCTCCTCGGATAGTGTCTGGAAAGAGGTGCAGCATGGGTCCTGGTTCGCCCACACCGCCGTTCCCCAAAGAGCTGCTTTGCCTGATAGCAGTGTGAGTACGAATGCTACCTTAGACTGTTCACGGTTGAAGGTCCGTGGCTGCAACGAAAAATGCATTGAACATCTCGTAAGAAAAGCTCTACAATAGTCCGGATCACCTGAATAACCCTCTGGTGTCGGTAGTCGTGGCTCTAGCTGAGAATCCAGCTCTGGCGGGGCGTGTGGAACTGCTGGTGTAGGTGGCGCAGCGAGACCCTTCAGATGTTGTAATTGTTGGGTCAGCTGGGATACCTGCGTCGCCATGGCTTGTACTGCCCGACCTGTGCTGGAGATGTTCTCCTCTTGTTGGTCCATTCTCGTGATACTGCGGGAAATGAATTCGGTCAGACTCGTTGAACTCGCTGCATCCATGATATGGTCAGATCGTTCTGTCACAATACAGAGGCGGATGCAAGATGCAAGCAACGATGGTTTAATGAAAATAGTTTACAGTATCCACAGGACAGACAGAATATACTCAGACAGAATCCAACCCAGGGCCTAGGGCACATCCTCTGATGATAGCGTGCTGAGAAATCCAAGGGAGTGAGTCCGGCTGGGTAGGAAGGAGCACAGCAGATAATCCCCACAAGGGCTGAGAGAGAATGAGCACTGACACACGACACAACCTCAGGGAAGAAACAGCGATCTGACAACAAGAAACACAGGTTACAGAACATATAAAGGGGAAGATAATTAATTCCAGCTGGCGCAGACAATCAGGCCAAGATTGGGAACCACGCCCACACAAACACAGGAGAGAGAGAGAGAGAGAGCGAGAGAGCGAGAGAGCGAGAGAGAGAGAGAGAGAAAAGAGAGAGTGAGGCAGTGGATTCATGAACCGTGACAACTACACTCCTCCCCCATAGTGTTTAACTCCCAGAGAACAAGGTAAATATGTTAGGGAACTACTAATGCAATATCTGAACAATGCATTCTTAACATTTTTCAACTACTGGGTTGAAGCAGACTTTTTAGAGCCCAGCACAAATCCAGGGGATTATTCTGCCCCGAAGATGGAGTTTATGTCCTAATAACTAACCCAGGTAATGTCCTTTTTCTTTCCTTTTATCTAGGACATATTAAAGTGTTTGTTTGTTTTACTGTCTGTTACCTTAAACAGCTCAACTCACAAGTCAAGCTTTTGAGGTGCCCTTCGCTGTCGAATAGGATATCTCCGCTCCTCCTGGGCTTCTGGTGGTGGGCTAGGTTCGGGTGGAAGGTCCGGCTCTGTCTCTCCCGTACGTCCACAGTCAGGAGAATAGTCCTGGGGGTCGTTATTGTTCTTGTTCTCTTGACGTGTCTCTGCTGGGGCGTTGGACCGTAGCAGATGATCCACATGAACGTTGACCTGGCGATGTCCAATTTGGACTTGGTAAGTCAAAGGTCCTTTGCGTTGCAAGATCACACCTGAGTTCCACAGGCTCTTGGGGTGTCTGAAATCACGTACCATCACCCTCTCTCCCTCTTTGAATTCTCTGACATTCTTTGAGTGTCTGTCATGAGCTTTCTTCTGCTGTAGCTGGTGCTTTGCCACAGTGCTTGACAAGTCTGGTTTTAACAATGTCAGGCGGGTACATGGTTGGCGTCTCAGAAACAGTTCAGCTGGTGTACATTCCGTTACTGTGTGTGGTGTGTTACGGTAAGTAAACAGGAACCGGGGAAGCCTTTGGTGGGTGGGCACAGACTGAACCTCGAGTCTAGTCCAGGCCTTCTTAAAGGTTTGCACGGCTCTCTCCGCTGCTCCGTTTGATGCCGGATGGTAAGGTGGTGACAGGATGTGCCTTACTCCATTGTTCTTGAGAAACATTTCAAAATCGTTTGACGTGAAAGGAGGGCCATTGTCCGATACGAGCTTAGGCTTGAAATGCCTTGAAAGAGTTTCAGTCAGTTCTGCATAGTTCAACTCCACTGCTTTTATTGGTTCAATGAGACCTTTCAGCAATCCATACTCAGTTGGACCCAAAACACTGAGAAATACGTCTGCTTTCTTTTCATCTTTAATTTAATTTGCTGCCAGCCAATGCTCAAAACGCTCCAAATAGGAATAAAAATCCTCTTTTGTAGCCTCAAACTCTGGTACTCGACCAATGGTTGCCATTTTCACAGTTAATTGTTCAGTTTCCTTATTCCTTGTATTCCTTAATTTTCATCTAATTCTTCACTTCAGAAGTTTCTGCAATTACTTCATTCACTGCACTCATTTGTAATAATGTACACACCGTGTTACGTTCCTTCTTCCTTTTTTTTTTCTTGACAATATTTCTTCACTGAGATCGCCTAATTTCAATGGGTTCAATTCGTTTTTTTAAATTTAACCACCAGAGGGCAGTGTCGCTATTCTGGACTCCAATAGTCTTGCTACTTGGCAGCTCCTGAACACTGTACCTGCTAGCAGTGCTTAGCCTTTTTTTACTGGCGAAAGAAAATAAAAAATAACTGACGAATTACATAATTATTTTGAGTTTCATTACTCACGCAACATTCTTCCCTTCAAGCAATGTCCGTTAAAGTTTAATCACCTCGTCGCCACTGTAATATTTGTGTTGTGGAGAAATGACCAGGCAGGAGACAGTACAGTTAGTTTTTGTTAAGTCAAACCTCTCGAGCTCTACAGTTCCCGGGCACACTAGTGCGCATGTGCATTTCCTATTAGGTGTAGTAACGTAACACTGTCGTAATACATCACCGCTTAGTAACAGCATAGTAACTAATATAAACAGATGTAGATCCCAGATACTACACACTCAAGGAAGTATATGCATATATTAGGCAAGCAGCACAGTCCCATTGATTACCTTAGTATTAGCTCAGAGAGTGGTGATAACCCTGGTTCCTTTATGGATGTCATGCTGTCCAAGCGCGAGGGCTATACTATTCCCCTGCAATGCCACCAGCATGAGGCAGCCATGGTCAGAGCTGCCTTCCGGAGCCATGATCAAGTCTGTAACTTTATAGTTGTCTACCAGAGTCAGCTGTCTGTTCCAGGAGAGGACGTGATTCTACTGACAGTGACTCTACTGACAGGGGTGGCCGGCAGTGGGAAGACCACTTTAGTGGCTGGCTAGTGGCTGGTTCACGTCTGGATCAGGGCCTCAGACTCCCAGAAGCTAGTCCTGTCTCTATCCTTCAGAGAGCTCAATCTATTCAGTGAGCCTCAGAGCCTGCTGGAGCTTCTCCCAACGCACTGCAGCCACCTCAAACCTGTTCTGGACGAATTTGTCAACTCCCAACATGGCCATATCCTGCTCATCTTGGACAGGCTCAATGAGCTTCCCCTTGACTTTGAGAGGACCCCCAAGTGCTCGAACCCGAAGCGGAAGCTGGACATGGGGGAGATGGCGGTGAACATGATCAAGGGACACCTCCTTCCTAGTGTCTCCACCCTGGTGACCTCGCGGCCACACGCCCTCTCCAAGGTCCCACCCCTGCTGGTGACCAGGCTCTACAGCGTCCTGAGCTTCCCCCCTACTCTGAGCAGAAGTGCAGCTCTCCCCCGGCGGCCGATGCCATGTGGGGCTGCATGTTCTCCTGCCAGACCTTCCAGTGCATGTGCCGTATCCCGGCCTTCTGCATGATCATTGCTATTGCCCTGCATGATTGTGCGCTCTACTGCCTCAGCCAAGACACCACCACCCTGCCCTGTACAGCTACTCCAACCCCCTGCACATCCTCCTCCTCCATTTTTCCCAGTATGATGTTTATTAGTGACAACGCCAAGCACATCACCATTACAGAAATCTACTGCTTCTTCCTCAAGTCTGTCTTAGTGTTCCATGGAGGGGGCCACAGTCAGAAGTGCTGCAGCCCAACTTGTCTCCAGGAGGCCCCTTGGGTCCTACAGGAGCTCTGGCCCATGCTCAGAGACCTGGGAGCCCTGGCCTTCAAGGGTCTGCTGGAGCGACGCTTCCTCTTCGACTAGGCTGGTCTGAGCTCTTTCTCCTTAGACTGCAGCGGGCAGTCCAAGATCTTCCTGGTGGAAGACCAGAGGAGCTTCCAGTTCATTCACACCACTGTGTAGGAGTTCCTTGCTGCTCTGTACTACGTCCTGCAAGCCCTCTCTGGCTCAGACCTGTTCTCAGGGCTCAGTACACCTGCTGGTGTAGCCCTGTATCCAATCACCCTGCACAAACTGTTCACCTCCTTTGCTAATAAAGGAGGTGAACACTTTGGATTGCAGGTAGCCTAGTGGTTAGAGCGTTGGACTAGTAACTGTAAGGTTGCAAGATCGAATCCCCGAGCTGACAAGGTAAAAATCTGTCATTCTGCCCCTGAACAAGGCAGTTAACCCACTGTTCCTAGGCCGTCATTGAAAATAGGAATTTGTTCTTAAATGACTTGCCTAGTTAAATAAAGGTGTAAAAAAAAACAAAAAAGTAAAATACACAGATACTGTACATCAAAAAGGCTTTCTCCTATGGTGGACACCATCAGTCTGGTCACATGGACTTCTTCTGCAGATTTGTATCTGGCCTATTGGTACCTCAAACCCCTATCATCCTGGATGGAGGATCACAGCAACTCCAATCTCCTTCCTCTGTCCCTGCCCTCTCCTCCTCAGTTTCTCCAAAGCCTACTCCACTCCCAGCTCCATTGTGGCAGACTGATTCCAGAGAGGCAGGTCAACGTGTGCCAATGCCTGTACGAGGCCCAGACCAGTCTGGCCCGGCCAAGAGGGACTGGAGCAAGCTGGCCTTCCTGCTGCAGCTGATCCCAGACCTGCAGGATCTGAATCTGGAGGCCCAGGGACTGGATGCAGAGGGCCTGTGAAGATTGCTGCCTGTACTCCCTCTCTTCAGCACCTTCAGGCTGGTGCAGACCCCTCTTGGTCCAGAGGGGGCAGCTGTGTTAGCCCGTGTCGTGCAGAGCCCAGACTGCCTTGTTGAGAGACTGTGGTTGGAGGAGACAGGACTGAGTTGTGAGGGACTCAAGGTGCTTACAGAGGGATTGAAAAACAACCTCACAGTGGTCAACCTCAGGATGGCCATCAATCAAATTGGCGATGTGGGAGCAGGCTATCTGGCGGATCTACTGCGGAACATGGACTAGCCCACTTAAAGATATCAGGCTCCATGACAACCAGGTCACTGATAAGGGAGCAGAACTCCTCATGAAAGCGCTGACAGAGAATATCACTCTGGAAAACCTCTAGATGTTTGACAACAAGTTCTCTAAGGAGGGAGTCAGGAAACTGAAGGAGTTCACCAGGAGCAGGCCTCACCTGGACATCAAAGGGTTAGTGAACTAGCCCACACCAGTCCAAGGCGGGTCAGCTCACACCAATGCCCAACACGGGCTAGCCCACACCAGCTGAACATGGACTGGCCCACACCAGCTCAACACGGACCACCCCACCCCACACCAAGCCCAACACGAACTACCCCTCACCAGCCCAACACGGGCCAGCCCACATCAGCCCAACACAGACTAGCCCACACCACAGATGGAGTTAAGATGTTCCGGATAAACGTCAATACATTGACAAAGTGGAGTCGCAATTCATTGCTCTTCCTAATATTTATGCATTTCATAACTCCATTCTTTTACTTTGAGATATTTTTGTATTGTTTGAATTGTTAGATATTACTGCACTGTTGGAGCTAGGAACACAAGCATTTCTCTACAACCACAATAACATCTGCTAAGTATGTGTGTGCAAGCAATAACATTTGATTTGACTTTGATTTGGCCAGCCCACACCTATGTCCAACACCGGCTAGCCCACACCAGCCGAACACGAGCTAGCTTACACCAGCCCAATACAGACTAGCCCACACCAGCACAACACAGGCCAGCCCACACCAGCCCAACACAGGCCAGCCCACACCAGCCCAACACAGGCCAGCCCACACCAATGCCTAACACAGGTTAGCCCACACCAGCCCAACACGAGCTAGCCTACACCAGCCCAACACAAGCCAGCCCACACCAGCCCAACACAGGCCAGCCCACACCAATGCCTAACACAGGTTAGCCCACACCAGCCCAACACGAGCTAGCCTACACCAGCCCAACACAGGCCAGCCCACACCAGCCCAACACAGGCCAGCCCACACCAGCCCAACACAGGCCAGCCCACACCAAGCCCAACACGGGCCAGCCTACACCAATGCTCAACACAGGCTAGCCCAACACAGACCAGCCCACACCAAGCCCAACACGGGCCAGCTTACACCAATGCTCAACACAGGCTAGCCCACACCAAACCCACACTAGCCCAATACGGGCTAGTCTGCAAAACCCAACACAGGCTAATCCTTAGCAGCCCAACACGGGCCAGCCCATACTAACCCCAAAAAGGGGTAGCCCACTCCAACCCCAGCACGTGCCGGCCCAATCAAAGCCTAGCTAGAGGCAGTGGCTCATTAGAATATATGGGGGCTTGGTTTGCACACAGTTATTTTTGTGCAACTGTTACTGAGAGTGTTGGTTTCAGTTGAAGTGTTCTGTTGTGTGATGCCCACATTTCTTTGCTTTTTGTATGCTGCCAATGATAAAATCTTTAAAAAATAGACTGTATGTGACAATTCCAGAAATCCAGAAATGTGATGAGAGAAATATAAAAGTTTCCCTTATACAAAATATATGTATGATAGTAACAACTTGGTTGTCTTTCTGATACAATGTAACTCGTACCCTAAATACCTTTAAGGCTTGAAACGTATGGAATTTATGCATTGAATTAAATTGCAATAAAAATACAAGGGTGCATCAGCCCAATCTGGGAAGCCTACATGGGGCTATTATTTTAACCCGCAATGGGTCCACATCGTGCCAATGTGGGCATGTTTGTTGGGCCACACAGGGCAAATGCCTTAGGGGCCAATTTGAAGCTGATGAGCAAAGGCACATTGGCCCAATGTGGGCAGCCTACATGGGGCCAATCATTTAGCCCGCATTGGGTCCACGTCGTGCCAATGCGGGCATGTTTGCTGGGAACTGACATGGTGCTTTTCCCCATGACCCCAGGATCAGTGTAAATGATAGACTCTGCTTGTGAGATAACATTAGTTTAAATACACATTGAAATATACAAAAAAAGATGGTAATGACTCAAGGCTCTTTGACTTGAAATGTCACATTATTTACAGGGCCAGATCAGCAAGGGAGGATTGTGGTGATAATTCTAACCAAAAGGAGAGAGACTATTCTTCAAAATAACTTTATTTTAAGATTTATGACTAAGTCACAGAAGACAAGCCTGTATCAGTAAAAATACTAACATATAACAAACATTCTCCGAGTAAAACAGCATATTATGTCTAATTAAACAGTATAGTATGTAATTCATATTTAATTTCCACCACAGAACAGAGTATGCAGGTGTTTTCATTGTCTAGTGCCTTCAGACTGTGTTACAGACGGAATTAAAAATGGATGAAATATGTTTGTCTTCTCACACACAATACCCCATAATGACAAAGTTAAAACATGTTTTTAGACATTTTATCAAATGTATTGATAATGAAATACAGAAATATCTAATTTATATAAGTATTCATACCCCTGAGTCAATACATTGTAGAAGAACCTTTGGCAACGATTACAGCTGTGAGTCTTTCTGGGTAAGTCTCTAAGAGCTCCCGAGTGGCGCAGCGGTCTAAGGCACTGCATCTCAGTGCTAGAGGCATCACTACAGACTCTGGTTTGATCCTGGGCTGTATCACAACCGGCCGTGATCGGACGTTCCATAGGGCGGCGTACAATTGTCCCAGCGTTGTCTGGGTCCGGGGAGGGTTTGGCTGGGGTAGGCCGTCATTGTAAAATAAGAATTGTTCTCAACTGACTTGCCTAGTTAAATAAAGGTTCAATAAAAACAATTATACAAATAAGAGCTTTCCACACCTGAATTGTGCAACATTCTTTGAAAAATTCTTCAAGCTCTGTTAAATTGATTGATGATCATTGCTAGACAACAATTTCCAGATCTGGCCATAGACTTTCAAGTAGATTTAAGTCGAAACTGTAACTCGGCACCTCCGGAACATTCACTTCATTCTTCTTGGTAAGCAACTCCAGTGTAGATTTGGCCTTGTATTTTAGGTTATTGTCCTGCTGAAATGTGAATTCATCTCCCAGTGTCTGGTGGAAAACAGACTGAACCAGGTGGTTTTCCTCAAGGATTTTTTCTGTGTTTAGCTCCATTCCGTTTATTTTTTATCCTGAAAAACTCGTCAGTCGTTAACTATTACAATCATACCCATAACATGTTAAACTCAGGATGCATGCAGGCTTCCTTCTTTTCACTCTGTCAATTAGGTTAGTATTCTGGAGTAACTAAAATGTTGTTGATCCATCCTCAGCTTTCTTCTATAACAGCCTGTAACTGTAACTCTGTAACTGTTTTAAAGTCACCATTGGCCTCATGGTGAAATCCCTGAGTGGTCTCTTTCTTCTCCAGCAACTGAGTTAGGAAGGAGGCCTGTTACTTTGTAGTGACTAGGTGTATTGATACATCATGCTCAAAGGGATATTCAGTCATAAAAAAAAAAGGTTTTTACTCATCTACCAATAGGTGCCCTTCTTTGCGAGTCATTGGAAAACCTCCCTGGTCTTTGTGGTTGAATCAGTGTTTGAAATTCACTGCTCGACTGAGGGACCTAACAGATAACTGTATGTGTGAGGTACAGAGACGAGGTAGTCATTCAAAAATCATGTTAAACACTATTATTGCACAAAGAGTGAGTACATGCAAATAAGTGACTTGTTAAGTTTACTCCTGAACTTATTTAGGCTTGCCATAACAAAATGGTTGAATACTTAATGACTCAAGACATTTTAGCTTAATTTTGTATTTAAATGTCCACTTTCACATTACGGGGTATTGTATGTAGGCCAGTGCCAAAAAATCTATATTTAATCAATTTTAAATTCAGGCTGAATCACAAACATAAACCTAAACCTGTTTCTGAGAAACACACCGCTTTCTGCCCACAGAACAGCAGTGTTGTGGTGAATGTATCACATAGCACAGTGTCTCCTGACCGCTCCTGTCTCAGCCTCCAGTATTTATGCTGCAGTAGTTTTTGTGTCGGGGGGCTAGGGTCAGTTGGTTATACCTGGAGTACTTCTCCTGTCTTATCCAGTGTCCTGTGTGAATTTAAGTATGCTCTCTCTAATTCTCTCGTTCTCTCTTTCTTTCTCTCTACTCTGAGAACCTGAGCCCTAGGACCATATGTCACGGCAAACCGGGCATGATCACTCCTTGCTGTCCCCAGTCCACCTGGCCTTGCTGCTGTTCTAGTTTCAACTGCTCTGCCTGCGGTTATGGAACCCCTACCTGTCCCAGACCTGCTGTTTTCAACTCTTAATGATCGGCTATGAAAAGCCAACTGACATTTATTCCTGATTATTATTTGACCATGCTTGTCATTCATGAACATTTTGAAAATCTTGGCTCTCTCTAATTCTCTCCTTCTCTCTTTCTCTCTCTCGGAGGACCTGAGCCCTAGGACCATACGTCAGGACTACCGGGCATGATGACTCCTTGCTGTCCCCAGTCCGCCTGGCCTTGCTGCTATTGCAGTTTCAACTGTTCTGCCTGCGGTTACGGAACCCCTACCTGTCCCAGACCTGCTGTTTTCAACTCTTAATGATCGGCTATGAAAAGCCAACTGACATTTATTCCTGATTATTATTTGACCATGCTTGTCATTCATGAACATTTTGAAAATCTTGGCTCTCTCTAATTTTCTCCTTCTCTCTTTCTTTCTCTCTCTCGGAGGACCTGAGCCCTAGGACCATACGTCAGGACTACCGGGCATGATGACTCCTTGCTGTCCCCAGTCCACCTGGCCTTGCTGCTATTCCAGTTTCAACTGTTCTGCCTGCGGTTATGGAACGCCACCTGTTCCAGACCTGCTGTTTTCAACTCTTAATGATCGGCTATGAAAAGCCAACTGACTTTTATTCCTGATTATTATTTGACCATGCTTGTCACTTATGAACATTTTGAACATCTTGGCATAGTTCTGTTATAATCTCCACCCGGCACAGCCAGAAGAGGACTGGCCACCCTTCATAGCCTGGTTCCTCTCTAGGTTTCTTCCTAGGTTTTGGCCTTTCTAGGGAGTTTTTCCTAGCCACCGTGCTTCTACACCTGCATTGCTTGCTGTTTGGGGTTTTAGGCTGGGTTTCTGTACAGCACTTCGAGATATTAGCTGATGTACGAAGGGCTATATAAAATAAACTTGATTGATAGCTGCCTATATCTCTGATTATAACAGGAAATTGATGCTCCCTTCATTTCAGAGGAGTGTCGGTGGTGGATGTTAACTTTTAAGTGTGCATCTGACTTCATATGCCTTTCCTATTGCCGATAGACTCCAAATATTCTATTATTGGCTGATGATGTGGTTGTTTATAATTTGTGTCATATGCAGTGGTGACCTTCACTTTTACTTAAGTAATTTTCTATTAAGGTATCTTTACTTTTACTCAAGTATGACAATTGAGTACTTTTTCCCTCCACTGGTCATATGGTATTTTTGCGCATACATGTAAGAGACATTTTTGTCATAAAATAAAATGTTTAAGAATTGTGTATGTATATAGAATATTATTTTGGAAAAGGAAATGTGTTTGTTTACAGAAACCCCATTTTATTTTGGTTATTGAGCCTCCTGCTGGCCATTTAGGTTACCACAACTTAGAACCGCATTTAATTAGTTGGTTAAATGGGAAGATGGCTGCAGTCAGATAATTGCAACAATATCCGCAGCAGGTCTCCAAGGTGAACAGCCTCTGGCATGTTATAACAATGTAGGTAAGGGAAGTTGGCAAGTCAGATCCGTAACTTTGGGATAAGGATTGGATCTAAGGGCTGGGTCGATCGGGCTGGGGTACGAAGTGGGGCTTGAGCCGCGGCTGGGGGAGCAGTCGCTCCTTTGCCCTCCTCTCGCCACCATTGGAAGTTCGTTGAGCGGACCGTCTCTCGTGCGTGGTCTCGCAAGGGGCTGCGTGGGGGGTTTGTCGGGGTGGTGTCTGTCGGCGGGCTGCGTGGGGGGTTTGTCGGGGTGTGTCTGTCGGCGTTCTGCGTGGGGGGTTTGTCGGGGTGGTGTCTGTCGGCGGGCTGCGTGGGGGGTTTGTCGGGTGGTGTCTGTCGGCGGGCTGCGTGCGGGGGTTTGTCGGGGTGGTGTCTGTCGGCAGGCTGCGTGGGGGGTTTGTCGGGGTGGTGTCTGTCGGCGGGCTGCGTGGGGGGTTTGTCGGGGTGGTGTCTGTCGGCGGGCTGCGTGGGGGGTTTGTCGGGGTAGTGTCTGTCGGCGGGCTGCGTGGGGGGTTTGTCGGGGTGGTGTCTGTCGGTGGGCTGCGTGGGGGGTTTGTCGGGGTGGTGTCTGTCGGTGGGCTGCGTGGGGGGTTTGTCGGGGTGGTGTCTGTCGGCGGGCTGCGTGGGGGGGTTGTCGGGGTAGTGTCTGTCGGCGGGCTGCGTGGGGGGTTTGTCGGGGTGGTGTCTGTCGGCGGGCTGCGTGGGGGGTTTGTCGGGGTAGTGTCTGTCGGCGGGCTGCGTGGGGGGTTTGTCGGGGTGGTGTCTGTCGGCGGGCTGCGTGGGGGGTTTGTCGGGTGGTGTCTGTCGGCGGGCTGCGTGCGGGGGTTTGTCGGGGTGGTGTCTGTCGGCAGGCTGCGTGGGGGGTTTGTCGGGGTGGTGTCTGTCGGCGGGCTGCGTGGGGGGTTTGTCGGGGTGGTGTCTGTCGGCGGGCTGCGTGGGGGGTTTGTCGGGGTAGTGTCTGTCGGCGGGCTGCGTGGGGGGTTTGTCGGGGTGGTGTCTGTCGGTGGGCTGCGTGGGGGGTTTGTCGGGGTGGTGTCTGTCGGTGGGCTGCGTGGGGGGTTTGTCGGGGTGGTGTCTGTCGGCGGGCTGCGTGGGGGGGTTGTCGGGGTAGTGTCTGTCGGCGGGCTGCGTGGGGGGTTTGTCGGGGTGGTGTCTGTCGGCGGGCTGCGTGGGGGGTTTGTCGGGGTAGTGTCTGTCGGCGGGCTGCGTGGGGGGTTTGTCGGGGTGGTGTCTGTCGGCGGGCTGCGTGGGGGGGGGGGTTTGTCGGGGTGGTGTCTGTCGGCGTTCTGCGTGGGGGGTTTGTCGGGGTGGTGTCTGTCGGCGGGCTGCGTGGGGGGTTTGTCGGGTGGTGTCTGTCGGCGGGCCGGTGGGGGGTTTGTCGGGGTGGTGTCTGTCGGCGGGCTGCGTGGGGGGTTTGTCGGGGTGTTGTCTGTCGCCGGACAGGTGGGGGGTTTGTCGGGGTGGTGTCTGTCGGCGGGCTGCGTGGGGGGTTTGTCGGGGTGGTGTTTGTCGGCGGGCTGCGTGCGGGGGTTTGTCGGGGTGGTGTCTGTCGGCGGGCCGGGGGGGGGTTGTTGGGGTGGTGTCTGTCGGCGGGCCGGTGGGGGGTTTGTCGGGGTGTTGTCTGTCGGCGGGCTGCGTGGGGGGTTTGTCGGGGTGGTGTCTGTCGGCGGGCTGCGTGGGGGGTTTGTCGGGGTGGTGTCTGTCGGCGGGCTGCGTGGGGGGTCTGTCGGGGTGGTGTCTGTCGGCGGGCCGGTGGGGGGGTTGGTTCCGGCGGTTGGCGGTGGTGACTTTGGACGCTTGCCGGGCCCTTCTTGCGGATCTCCCCCGCTACGTTCACACGGGGTCTCCGGCGGGTCGCCTCGGCCGGCACATAGCAGCTAACTTAGAACTGTTGCGGACCACGGGCATCTGACTGTTTAATTAAAACAAAGCATCTCGAAGGCAAGGTGGGTGTTGATGCGATATGATTTCTGCCCAGTGTTCTGAATGTCAAAGTGAAGAAATATGGAGCTTTCGGTCATGCATGAGGGTGGTTACACCAGACTCAATGATTTGCTGCGGGGCTCTTGTAAACGAATCCTGACCTTGACAGGAAGCCAATCTGAGAGTGATGGCTCGAACGCATTCTTGGCTTTGGCTGGGAGTGGGGGGAGTTAAGTCCTGGGAGACGGCTGATGAAAGTGTACGATTGGCAACAGTCTGATCACAGAGCGGCTGTGGTGAAGCGTTTAAACACGCGTATCCCATATACTTAGCTAACTCTAAAACCGCAAAGGTTTGAATCGAACGCTGGCTTCAGCTGGACCCGCTAACAGTGGAGCACTAAATGGAGATGGAATGTGCTTAGTGGTTATGGAAACTGCCAGGTCTCAGGTCCACCAGGGTGCGAGACTCTACACATTCTATGTGTGAGCTGTCCTCCACGCTCCTTGGAGCATGTAGTGGAGATGGCATGTGCCTTACCATTAACTGACACTCCCAGGCCTCAGGCTTGCCTGAGTGTGGGACACCACACATTGTAGGTGAGGAGGTTTCCTCTACGCTCACTAGACTTGAGGCGGAGACTAAACCCATTGGCCCCGCAGTGATAGGGCATTGCATGGATCTGGCTCATGGCCTATGGTGTAGGGAGAGGTATCTCCAGAGTGTCTGGGGAGGGAGGCCTACATCTGATGTGGGTAGTACCATCCACGCCGATTGATTTGCTGCGGAACCATAAAACGGACGGAAGAAGCACAGGTTCTCACTGGGCATGGATCACTGAATGTCAACTTGATGAAATTCAAAAGGAGCGTACCCACCTGTAGTAATCCCGCTCAGTACGAGAGGAACCACAGGTTCAGACATTTGGTGTATGTGCCTGGCTGAGGAGCCAATGGTGCGAAGCTACCATCTGTGGGATTATGACTGAACGCCTCTAAGTCAGAATCCCCCCTAAACATAACGATACCGTAGCGCCGCGGATCTTAGGTTGGCCCGGGATAGTCTGCCTCTTTTGGCAGGTGAGTAGAGCCGTTCGTGAAGGGATTGGGGTGCGGCCAGATGAATTGCCGCCCCTATCCTGATGCGTGCTGCATTTTTGTGGGGAACCTGGTGCTAAATCACTCATAGACAACCGCATTCTGAGTCAGGGTTTCTTACATAGCAGAGCAGCTCACTCGCTGCAATTTATTGAAATTCAGCCCTCGATCCAAGTTTTCTTGGGGACGGAAGGTGTCTTCCTCCACCATCCTCCATCTTTACTTACAGGTTACCAGGTGCACGCAGAAGGTCCAGGTGCCAGAGGCCAGACACAGGGTGTGAGAGAGCCCAGGCAGGCGGGTAGAAGGCGTAAGACACTGACATTGGGCTCTGTAAGGTAGGGGGCAAGGTGGTGGTCGCCCATCCTTTGGTGGGACTGAGAGTCAGGTTGGAACTCGCTGTGGAAGTCAAAGGGTCACCAGGTGCACGAGGAGGCCTCCCTCAAGGCGGGGGGCACTCAGAGTCCAAGCAGGGGCAGGGGCTGGGGGCAGCACTCAGGCTGTGAGTGCTGCCCCCAGGTGCACAGAGTCTTTTTCGGGTTATGAGGTGCACGGGGTTCCTGACAGCGGGACTATAGATGTCTTAGAGTACAACTTACTCCCTGGAATTACTAAGGCCAAGGGAGACGGGTGTTGACCGGGTAGGGAGAGTAAGTGTGGAGGCCTGGAGGTCTGTAGTTCCAGGGAGTAAGCTATACACTCTCAGGCCCAGGGAGAGGGCAGACAGGCAGGCGGGCAGGCAGTGTAGGCCTACAGTCGTGGCCAAAAGTTTTGAAAATGACACAAATATTAATTTTCACAAAGTTTGCTGCTTCATTGTCTTTAGATATTTTTGTCAGATGTTACTATGGAATACTGAAGTATAATTACAAGCATTTCATAAGTGTCAAAGGCTTTTATTGACAATTACATGAAGTTGATGCAAAGAGTCAATATTTGCAGTGTTGACCCTTCTTTTTCAAGACCTCTGCAATCCACCCTGGCATGCTGTCAATTAACTTCAGGGCCACATGCTGACAGCCCATTCTTGCATAATCAATGCTTGGAGTTTGTCAGAATTTGTGGGTTTTTGTTTGTCCACCAGCCTCTGACGATTGACCACAAGTTCTCAATGGGATTAAGGTCTGGGGAGTTTCCTGGCCATGGACCCAAAATATTGATGTTTTGTCCCCCGAGCCACTTAGTTATCACTTTTGCCTTAAGGCAAGGTGCTCCATCATGCTGGAAAAGGCATTGTTCATCACCAAACTGTTCCTGGATGGTTGGGAGAAGTTGTTCTCGGAGGATGTGTTGGTACCATTCCTTTTTCATGGCTGTGTTCTTAGGCAAAATTGTGAGTAAGCCCACTCCCTTGGCTGAGAAGCAACTCCACACATGAATGGTCTCAGGATGCTTTACTGTTGGCATGACACAGGACTGATGGTAGCGCTCACCTTGTCTTCTCCGGCCAAGCTTTTTTCCGGATGCCCCAAACAATCGGAAAGGGGATTCATCAGAGAAAATGACTTTACCACAGTCCTCAGCAGTCCAATCCCTGTACCTTTGGCAGAATATCAGTCTGTTCCTGATGTTTTTCCTGGAGAGAAGTGGCTTCTTTGCTGCCCTTCTTGACACCAGGCCATCCTCCAAAAGTCTTCGCCTCATTGTGCATGCAGATGCACTCACACCTGCCTGCTGCCATTCCTGAGCAAGCTCTGTACTGGTGGTGCCCCGATCCCGCAGCTGAATCAACTTTAGGAGACGGTCCTGGCGCTTGCTGGACTTTCCTGGGTGCCCTGAAGACTTCTTCACAACAATTGAACCTCTCTCCTTGAAGTTCTTGATGATCCGATAAATGGTTGATTTAGGTGCAATTTTACTGGCAGCAATAGCCCTTTTTGTGCAAAGCAATGATGACGGCACGTGTTTCCTTGCAGGTAACCATGCTTGACAGAGGAAGAACAATGATTCCAAGCACCACCCTCCTTTTGAAGCTTCCAATCTGTTATTCAAACTCAATCAGCATGACAGAGTGATCTCCAGCCTTGTCCTCGTCAACACTCACACCTGTGATAATGAGAGAATCACTGACATGATGTAAGCTGGTCCTTTTGTGGCAGGGCTGAAATGCAGTGGAAATGTTTTTTTGGGATTCAGTTAATTTGCAAATAGGGACTTTGCAATTAATTGCAATTCATCTGATCACTCTTCACAACATTCTGGAGTATATGCAAATTGCCATCATACAAACTGAGGCAGCAGACTTTGACACAAATATGAATTATCACAATCTCAAAACTTTTGGCCACGACTGTAGAGGCCAGAAGTCAGAGGTCACCAGGTCAATGGGGGCCTGCCTGGAGGTCAGGAGGCCCCAGGGAGAAGGTCCAAGTGAATAGTTGTGTGAGTGACACTGTCCTTCAGGGGGGCAGAGCAGGCAAATGAATGTAAAATCATGTGAGAAAATGGACAGATAAAAGGGTGTGCAATGTGTAGGCCCACCTGAGTGTACATTCTGAACCTTGTTTGAGGTCAGTAGGTCACATGACCAAGGAGCTATTGAAATTCTAAAGATTACAAAATGTATGTAAAATCTTGTGAGATGAAAATGGACAAATTAAAGGATGTGCAATATATATTGCTAGTGAGTGGATGTTCTGAAAGTAGTTTGATGGTTGTAGGTCATAAGACTAAGGAGCTATTGACATTTTAATCTTTAAAAAATGATCATTAAATCTCATGAGATGCAAATGGTCAAACAAAAGGCTGTGCAATGTGTAGGCCCAATGAGTGTACATTATGACCCCTGTTTGAGGTGTGTGGGTCACATGACCAAGGTGCTATTGAATTTCAAATGCAATGTGTGTCTATGCCATCGGGTTAACTAGAACCAGTTTTGAAAGTTTTAGGAGGAACGGTTAAAGAGCTACTGAAATTAGAAAAATTGGATTTGTCATTATGTTGACGGTTCTAAACTGCTCTTTGTGGACGTAAGGAAAACTACAGACTAATATCCGTCAAATATTCAACCTGAATCTGTCTTTACCTCGGTTTGCCCGAGGCTGATGCTTGTGCTTGTACTCATGCTTATACACATGCATATACACTCGCATTCAAATGCGCACGTGCACACACGTAAATAGTGCCGCACATGCACTGAAATGTATATAGTTGGCCTAGCTGTTTTGTTTTTTGTTGTCTTTGATGTATTTTGCATTGTTGTTTCTCTTTTTTCTCTTTTTTCTTTTTTGTCGCTCTGGACGGGAGACGGTTAGATGACTGAATGTAATGTAAATGTTGAGCGGCTTCACTGCATGTACATTGTATGTTTTGATATTTACATGTGTTTTTCATGATTTAAAAAAAGAGAATTTAAAAAAAAACACGTTATAGCAATCTGTCAGTCGATGACGTGTCATGCAACCATTGGTTGTTGGATACAAAGTCTGAGCAGGGGACTGCAACCACAGTTTTCAATCGTGTCCTTTTAGCTCATATCTCGCCTTATCCTTTGACTGTTTTTGTTTGATAACTTTGTACCTTTTTACTATCACTATCATCTTGGAATCTGTTCAAATAACCTGGAAAACAATCAATCCCTTTATTACCCAAACCTTGGAACTGCGTGACAAACTGTAAATGTGTGATAATTGCAATCAAGAAATCTCAAAAGTTGCCCAGTTTCCCTGATCTTGCTATGGCAAACAAGCTGCTTTTACCATACTGTAATTGTCATTTCTGCAGAGTGATTGTTCTCAACTAAAACTCATAAAGAACTACCCAAGAAGCATTAGGCTCTGTCTGATATGCACTTCAAACACCTGAGGAAGCTCCACTCATTGCACTGGCACTGTAGCCTTGACCACGGCATTTGTTCACTGACATCCCCTCCATACTTTCATTCAGTACATTTTTTTTAAACACATTCCTGAAGCTGTTCTGTTGGATTTCTGCTACAGTCCTTGAGCACATGGTCAATACAGATAAGATAGAAAATATGCCCAAAACTCTGAAATGTACACATACTTCCTGGAATTTCAGTCCAAATAGACAAATGTGAAGTATAAAGGGGAAGGTGAGACTAATCTACGCTGGCACTGGGGAAACTGGCTTTCGAACAGCTTGAAAAGGCAATCTGATTTTCTATGAGGAAGACCTGACTAAGTTTGATATCGACATCAGTGAAGCATCCTTATACTCAGAATAGTGCACGCAGATCTTCAGAGAGGAGCGTGGGCTGTATGAGGAAAAGGTGTACTGCTTTGTTCATCTGACCATTCAGGAGTTCCTTGCCGCTCTGTATATGTGTCTCTCATTCAACAACAGCAATGTTAATCTAATGACAAAAAAGAAACCAAACTCACAAAAACTTCTGAAGATGTTCAATGAAAATCCTACAACCAACAAGAGTGCAGTGGACAAGGCCTTAGAGTGAGAATGGACACCTGGATCTGTTCCTCCGCTTCCTTCTGGGCCTCTCTCAGGCGTCCAATCAGACTCTTCTACGAGGGCTACTGATACAAACAGGAAACAGAGAAATTAGGTAACAGTCAAGTACATCAAGAAAAAGATCAGGGAGAATCACTCTCCAGAGAGGTGCATCAATCTGTTACACTCTAGTGGAGGATGTACCTGAGGTCAGGAAGTCTCTCCGAACTCTCCCGTGCACAATGTTCAGCTCTGGTCTTTGTGTTGTTAACTTCAAAGAATGAGCTGGAATGTGTTCGATCTGAAGAAATGCTCCAGATCAGAGGAGAGTCTTCTGAGGCTGCTGCCAGTAGTCAATGTCTCCAGAACAGCTCTGAAGTTAATCAATACCTAACATAGACATATGACAAAGATCAGAAGAAACCATTAATTTGTATTACTAAATGTATACAATTATATGTTAATATAAATTACATGTTAATGATAAGCTTGGCCTATGTATATGTCTTATAGGTTGAATCAATGTAGCCTCACAGAGAGATGTTGTGTAGCGCTCGTCTCAGTTCTCAACTCAAACTCCTCACACTTAAGAGAACTGGACATTGAGAGACAATGACCCGCAAGATTCAGGAGTGAAGCTGCTGGCTGCTGGACTGGGGAGTCCACACTAAACTGGAAACCCTGAGGTTGCTATTCCACACTAAACTGGAGTCCCTGAGGTTGCTATTCCGTACTGTAAGCCCCGAGGTTGCTGTTTCTGTACCTTTTCATCAAGTGATGATTGTTGTGATGTTCACTAAATCTACATGTCAACAATTGGCATAACTAATGCATGTATTCAAAATGCCTGTGCAGCAGCACAGCTACATTGATGATGTGACAAACTCTCACAGGATGATGACAAGTTAATCAGTATTCATCTAACAATAACCCATGTAATGAAATACATTTTTTTTAAAAAATATGCTCCTGATGCGCAGTGCAATTACATTTGCTTCTAAAGTCAATGTTTTTACCTGTGCTGCAGTAGGCCTACAGGTTAACTTTCAAAGCACCCAATTGTACAGAATGCTTTGTTTAGAAGTTTACAAACTGCAGAATGAAAGAAAATATTTCAAAAAACAATGTTTCCATCCAGCCATTTTTATGTGAGTAAATTACATGTTGGATAGAAGAAAACAGGCCTGATTGAAACAGTATAATTGTCGGTAAACTTTCCAAATGGCAACAAACAAAACATTTGTCTGTGAAATAGATCAGCTGACAAATGCAGTACAAACGCTTTGATGCACATTTTTGGGAGATATAATAACCACAATGTCGCAGTAGACTTGCAGTCATGCGATACTTTGTTGTGTGGTCCTCCAAGTACTATCAGGTATGAAGGTAAGACCCAGATGCAGACAACGTCAAATTAACAATGGTTTAATAATCCAACAGGGGTAGGCAATAGACAGGTCAAGGCTGGCATGGGTCAGTAAACCAGAGGTGGGGCAACAGTACCGGAGGGCAGGCTCAGGGTCAGTGTAAGCAGAGGTCAATAATCCAGAGGTGGGGCAAAGGTACAGGTCGGCAGGCAGGCAGGCTCAGGCAGAGTGGTCAGGCAGAGTGGTCAGGCAGAGTGGTCAGGCAGAGTGGTCAGGCAGAGTGGTCAGGCAAGCGTCAAAACCAGGAGGGCGAGAAAAAGAGAGACTGGGAAAAGCAGGAGCTGAGAACAAAAATGCTGGTTGACTTGACAAACAAGATGAACTGGCAACAGACCAACAGACAACACAGGTATAAATACACAGGGGAAAATGGGGAAGATGGGCGAAACCTGGAGGGGGTGGAGACAATCACAAAGACAGGTGAAACAGATCAGGGTGTGACAAGTACGACTTGGAAAAGCATGCACACTGAATAGTTTATTCAGCTACAGATTAAATAATAAACGTCACATGGTGGTGAAAGTGCACAGTGATGATGAGCTTGATGCTCCTTTCCAATAAATATGGAGGTTCCTAATTTATGCTGGTGACATGATGATCAGTACTTAGCATTCAATTGACAAATGAAAATGATCTTGCTCTTATCCATATCATAAAGCTTAGGCCTCTACACTCCATGTGCTATATCTGCCAGCTTGTGACTACAGTGCACATGCCAAGACCAGAGTGGGCACATTTGTGCCATTTGTGCCAAAATCATCTACAGAGTTAAAAATGAAATGGGATGGAAACACATCGTATTTAAAAAATTCTATTCAATAAATTCAAAGTTATTAGACAAAGTGCTTTTTATTTGCAAGAAGCCAGTTTGACAGAAACAGACCACTGCTGGTTAAATTAGCATATTTTATGTGTGAGAATATTAGAATATTTACTTGAAAATCTTTCAGCAAAATGACAGAAACCTGAGTATAGAAATGAATTGCTTATTCAATTAACATTAAAAAAAAATTATATGAATATGTGTAAAAACTTTCAATAATATTTTTTATTTTAATTCATTTAAATGTCAAGTGTAAACCTGTACAGCCAAGGGGTTACATTTGTATAATGGGTAGCAGTAGTGTTAATGAAATCATGATAAACTCTCTGCAGGCTGTCAGGTTGTCTGGTCACAGAGGAAGGATGTGCTTCTTTGGCATCAGCTCTCAAACTCTTCACACCTGAGAGAGCTGGACCTGAGATACAATTACCCAGGAGACTCAGGGGTGAAGCTGCTCTCTGCTGGAGTGGAGGATCCACAATGGAGACTGGAGAAACTCAAGTATGCAGAAAGTGTGTTGTTGTTGTGTCCTTGATCCCTTTACCCCAGCCCCTGTCCTGCTTCCATACTGAAGAACAGTATGCTTGTAATGCATTAGGCTCCCTCACTCATAACAAAACATGATGCACTCTTGAAATAATGCATTAAGTGTTGCTATATTACCCTATGTAAGGTGTGGGACATGACTGTCAATAAGCTCTTACAATCCACTGGGCACAATTTAATCTATGTTATTTCCACATCATTTCAGCATCCCAAAATCTATGTAATGATATTGAATCAACGTGCAAAACTCGAATTGAATTTGAATTTGCAAAAAGTCAAAGAAATGAAACTCCCCAACAACACCAGCTACACGGGCGCAGATCACATGGATGTCGATTACGGCAGCCCCCCCACACCTCTCTGCTTCAGAGGGGATGGGTTAAATGCAGAAGACACATTTAGGTTGAATGCATTCAGTTGTGCAACTGACTAGATATCCCCTTTCCCTAATTAATTTATAAATAGGTTTCCATTAAAAGTTCTGGATAATTGAAAAACATCTAAATATTCTAATATGTATGATTGTGTGTATTGGTATCCTTCATCAGATTCCTGTGATCTCACACTGGACCCAAACACAGCACAGAAATGACTCCCTCACTCTGAGAAGAACAGAAAGATGAAAACGGGGATGAAGGTTCACCAGTATACAGAATACTGGTGAACAGATAAGAGTGGTCTGTCATCAGGTGCTGTGTAGAGAGGTTCTGACTAGGCTATTCTACTGGGAGGTAGAGGGGAGTAATATAGGAGTAACATGTAAATATGCATACTGTGCAGAAAAGGACAATGGTGTTTGTTATGACGTAATGGGATAAAATAACAATTCCTGGAATCTGTATTGCGCTGATGGCGGTGCCTACATGGTCAAGCACAACAATAAAAGCACTGATCTACAGTGCCTTGCAAAAGTATTCATCCCCTTGGCGTTTTTCCTATTTTGTTGCATTACAACCTGTAATTTAAATGTATTTTTATTTGGATTTCATGTAATGGACATACACAAAATAGTCCAAATTGGTGAAGTGAAATGAAAAAAATAACTTGTTTCAAAGAATTCTAAAAAATAAAAACGTAAAAGTGGTGCGTGCATATGTATTCACCCCCTTTGATATAAAGCCCCTAAATAAGATCGGGTGCAACCGATTACCTTCAGAAGTCACATAATTAGTTAAATAAAGTTCACCTGTGTGCAATCTAAGTGTCACATGATCTGTCACATAATCTCAGTATATGCACATCTCTTCTGAAAGGCCCCAGAGTCTGCAAGACCGCTAAGCAAGGGGCACCACCAAGCAAGCGGCACTATGAATACCAAGGAGCTCTCCAAACAGGTCTGGGACAAAGTTGTGGAGAAGTACAGATCAGGGTTGGGTTATATAAAAATATACTAAACTTTGAACATCCCACATAGCAACATTAAATCCATTATTAAAACATTTAAAGAATATGGCACCACAACAAACCTGCCAAGAGAGGGCTGCCCACCAAAACCCACGGACCAGGCAAGGAGGGCATTAATCAGAGAGGCAACAAAGAGACCAAAGATAATCCTGAAGGAGCTGCAAAGCTCCACAGCGGAGATTGGAGTATCAGTCCATAGGACCACTTTAAGCCGTACACTCCACAGAGCTGGGCTTTACGGAAGAGTGGCCAGAAAAAAATAAGCAAACATGTTTGGTGTTCGCCAAAAGGCATTTGGGAGACTCCCCATACATATAGAAGAAGATACTCTGGTCATATGAGACTAAAATTGAGCTTTTTGGCCATCAAGGAAAACTCTATGTCTAGAGAACTCAACACCTCTCATCACCGCGAGAACATCATGGTGGTGGCAGCATAATGCTGTGGGGATGTTTTCATCAGCGGGGACTGGGAAACTGGTCAGAATTGAAGGAATGATGGGTGGCACTAAATAAAGGGAAATTCTTGAGGGAAACCTGTTTCAGTCTTCCAGAGATTTGAGACTGGGACGGAGGTTCCCCTTTCCAGCAGGAGAAAGACCCTAAGCATACTGCTAAAGCAACACTCGAGTGGTTTAAGGGGAAACATTTGGATGTTGTGGAATGGCCTAGTCAAAGCCCAGACCTCAATTCAATTGAGAATCTGTGGTATGACTTAAAGATTGCTGTAAACAAGCAGAACCCATCCGACTTGAAGGAGCTGGAGCAGTTTTGCCTTGAAGAATGGGCAAAAATCCCAGTGGCTAGATGTGCCAAGCTTATAGAGACATACTCCAAGAGACTTGCAGCTGTAATTGATGCAAAAGGTCTCTCTACAAAGTATTGACTTTGGGGGGGTGAATAGTTATGCACGCTCAAGTTTTCAGTTTTTTTGTCTTATTTCTTAATTGTTTCACAATAAAAAATATTTTGCATCTTCAAAGTGGTAGGCATGTTGTGTAAATGAAATTATACAAACCCCCCAAAAATCTATTTTAATTCCAGGTTGTAAGGCAACAAAATAGGAAAAATGCCAATGCCAAATACTGAATACTTTCGCAAGCCACTGTACCTGTCCCCTCCTTCCACATCCACAGAGTAGGGGTGTATTTGGACTGGCCGGCTGGTACACTATCCTTCTACAGCGTCTCCTCTGACAGGCTGAGCCACCTGTACACATTCCACTGAAACATTCACTGAGCCCCTCTACCCAGGGTTTGGCCTTGTGGTTGACTCCTCATTTTCCCTGTGCCGGATAAAATAGACACCTTGGAGAGAAAGAGAGAGAGAAAGAGAGAGAGACACACGCACGCACACACACACACACACACACACACACACACACACACACACACACACACACACACACACACACACACACACACACACACACACACACACACACACACAGAGAGAGAGCGAGAGGGAGGGAGAGAGCACTGGGGGAGTGGGAGCAGGTTAGCGAGACACAGGATGAGCAGTAGAGGGCGTGGCAGGCGCAGATGTAACACGAGTCTTCTTGGGTATGACACTACACTACAAGCTTGGCACACCTGTATTTGGGGAGTTTTTCCCATTCTTCTCTGCAGATCCTCTCAAGCTTTGTCAGGTTGGATGGGAAGTGTCCCTGCACAGCTATTTTCAGGTCTCTTCAGAGATGTTCGATCAGGTTCAAGTCTGGGCTCTGGCTGGGCCACTCAAGGACATTCAGAGACTTGTCCCGAAGCCACTCCTGTGTTGTCTTGGCTGTGTGCTTAGGGTCATTATCCTGTTGGAAGGTGAACCTTCGCCCAGTCTGAGGTCCTGAGCGCTCTGGAGCAGGTTTTCATCAAGGATCTCTCTGTACTTTGCTCTGTTCTTTTTTACCTCGATCCTGACTAGTCTCCCAGTCCCTGCCGCTGAAAATCATCCCCATTGCGTGATTCTGCCACCACCATGCTTCACCGTAGGGATGGTGCCAGGTATCTTCCAGTGGTGATGATTGGCATTTAGGCCAAAGAGCTCAATATTGGTTTCATCAGACCAGAGAATCTTGTTTCTCATGGTCTGAGAGTCCTTTAGGTGCCTTTCGGCAAACTCCAAGCGGGCTGTTATGTGCCTTTTACTGAGGAGTGGCTTCTGGCCACTCTACCATGAAGGCCTGATTGGTGGAGTGCTACAGGTTGTCCTTCTGGAAGGTTCTCCCATCTCTACAGAGGAACTCTGGAGCTCTGTCAGCGTGACCATCGGGTTCTTTGTCACCTCCCTGACCAAGGCCCTTCTCCACTGATTGCTCAGTTTTGCCAGGCGGCCAGATCTAGGAAGACTCTTGGTGGTTCCAAACTGGGCACCACTGTGTTATTGGGGACCTTCAATGCTGCAGACATTTTTTGGTACTGTCGTGGATATTCTACACAGGGACACTCGAAGTCAATATATAAAAAAAAAAAGATGTATTATCAGAGCGCTGGAGAGGTTCCAACCAACTCAATGCACCAAGTACACATGTCAATCAGGAGCTCTCTCTTTTGGGGCAGTCCTCTTATCTCTTATATACTGGTTATAGACACGTTGCATAGGCATAGTTCATAGGGTTGGTTTCTGCATGTGTCTGGCACCGTCTCCCATCTTAACTTGTAGACCATATTCTGGGCGTTCTGCCAGATCGTCCTAAGGAGGGGGTCATGTCGCACCCCCTCATATCTTTACCAAGCACAGGCAGGAACCAATGATTATTTATGACACTAAGACAAAATGAACATTTTCAAGGCTGTCTCTTCACATTATAAAAATGTCCATCACACTACCCTTCCCCAGATCGGTGCCTCGACACAATCCTGTCTTGGAGCTCCATGGACAATTCCTTCGACCTCATGGCTTGGTTTTTGCTCTGATATGCACTTCCAACGGTGGGACGTTATATAGACAGGTGTGTGCCTTTCCAAATCATGTCCAATCAATTGAATTTACCACAGGTGGACTCTAATCAAGTTGTAGAAACATCTCAAGGATGATCAATGGAAATAGGATGCACCTGAGCTCCATTTCGAATCTCATAGCAAAGGGTCTAAATTCTTATGTAAATATCAAATTTCTGTTTTTTATTTTTAATACATTTGCAAACATTTCTAAAAACCAGTTTTTGATTTTTCATTATGGGGTATTGTGTGTAGATTGATGAGGAACAATTTTTTTTTTTAAATCAATTTTAGAATAAGGCTGTAACGTAACAAAATGTGGAAAAAGGGAAGGGGTCTGAATACATTTACATTTTAAGTCATTTAGCAGACGCTCTTATCCAGAGCGACTTACAAATTGGAAAGTTCATACATATTCATCCTGGTCCCCCCGTGGGAATTGAACCCACAACCCTGGCGTTGCAAGCACCATGCTCTACCAACTGAGCCACACAGGACCATGAATACTCACCTAAATGCACTGTATATGATGTGAAAACTGTTTTTCAAATGGGACTCTCACCTATTTGTTAAGACAAAGCAAACACCCATGGAAAAGACTATACGCTCGATTTCCCTCATTCGTGTGGCACGCAGTATTGGCAAGTTTCTCCGAAAAGTCCAACTTCTGGGAAGGCTACCCTCCCCTCTTCCATGAAACCCTTTCATTCATGGAAATGAAACTTTGTGACAATGTTGTGAGTTTTTAAAATTTTATAAAATTATATGCCTTAACAAAGTAAAATATTCCTTCCCGTGAACTTGGTGCCGCTACGTCACGTGGACCATTGACTGTAGTTACAGTGTTTATTACAGAATGACAACTCAGTGAAGATACGATTATTCAACCTTCGATATCATTATGAAGACACAGACACACAACCACCAGTCGTCCTAGTAGCCAGCCACATAACTTTGTGACATTCAGAACGTTTTTCAAACTTGGTAATTAAAATAAAGAGAAATACAGTATCATGGAATATTTAAAATGTTGTTTTTTTTTACACTGAAATGACCCAGTAGATTAGTAGCCTACCCTATTGTACAGTAGCAGCCAATGTGTGGTGTTCAATGTAGGCCTAAATTTCATGAGACTTTTGAAAAAAACATTTAGGGCTTAAAATTAACCTACCATTATTACAGAGAATCAGACAAATTAAGCTACTCTCTGCCTATTGGCTACTTAGCTTATTCAAGACCGTCTCAAAATACAACACTGCCCCTTTAAGAAATAAAAAACCTATTTACCTGACAGCTTTTCAAAGATGGCTATAATAATAAAAAAATATAGCTATATAACATATATATATATATGGCTAGAAATGCACTCCCCCATTGTTGACTAGAAATGATCTTTAACTGGGATTATAGCTCACTAACTAGCAAAGAAAATGAACAAATGTTCACAGGTGGCTACATGTAGCTATCGCTTTGATCTCAGAACAAACACATATACTTGCAAATGGGCATACTGTAGCCTATACACAGTCCAGTTCAGGGTGAATGGCACAGATCCATATATGGCGATGTCTGTTTGCATATAAGCCTACTGCAGCTCTGATTGGTTATGGCGCAATGATCTGTATAGAGTATGGGCCTGAGTGTGCCTCTCAATGCAATAGAATCCTACTCCAATCCGCTCTGCCCACAATAAAATATCTTGCAGTTAGTTTTGCATACTAAGTCTTGCTGTCACGTATTTCTAGGAGTGGTGGGTGTAGTCAGGCGCAGAGAGCAAACTTCCAAAGAAATGCGTTTATTGCGCGTGGTCTAGCCAAACAAACAGGCAATGACCATAGAACACGTATGTCTCCAAAACAGGGAACGAATATACACCACAATACGCAGACGACACAACCAACCGCACCACTGACAGTAAGGATAAGCCCGCACAACAGCAGGCGCGCATTAGAAGTTTAAATAGACCAAATAATGAACCAAAATGAGCAACAGGTGAAAACAATCAAGACAAAACCAACAGAAAGGAAAAGGGGATCGGTGGCAGCTAGTGACGACGACCGCGGAGCGCCACCCGAACAGGGAGAGGAGCCACCTTCGGTGGAAGTCGTGACACTTGCATAGTGTTAGTAAAACGTTTACTGTTGACAGGAGAACAAGAGGAGACAATAGGACGAGGTGGATAATTTTATAATAAGGCAGTTTAATTACATGTAAAGATATCTTAGTAAAATCTTGCAGCAAGGCTCTTTCAGTCTGACTCCTAGTGAATCGTCCGGAAAAGAGACAGTTTCCAGAAATGTTCAGTACTATATAGTCAACAAGCAAAGTAGGTAGATCTGCGAGTCCGGCCTTCCGGTTGGTCGATCTGGGTCTTGGGTAGTCCTGATCAGGCCTGGTGTCCACGTTCCATTGGTTCCTGAGAGTTCTTTGTCCTGAGGTCCAACCATGGGTTGGGTGTGTCTGTGTGATTGTCATGGGGGAGGGGAATTGTGGGTGCCGTGTATATGTCCTATGTGTCCAGCATATGTCCAAGAGAAAGAGGGGGTGTGTATGTTGTGTCAACTTATAGGTAATGTTGAGAAGTTGTTAAAACAAGTTACCAATATCTAATACAATTTCTTACAAATCCCCCTCTTCACGTCTCACAAGAGACGTGACATAAAAGTATATAAAAGACAAAACCAAAGGATAAAATTTGTCAGAAGACAAATTTTTAATTCCCTCTCTTCACGTCTCACAAGAGACGTGACATAAAAGTATGGAAAGACAAAGCTAAGGGATAAAATTTGTCAGAAGACAAATTTTTGATTCCCTCTCTTCACGTCTCACAAGAGACGTGACATAAAAGTATAAAAAGACAAAGCTAAGGGATAAAATTTGTCAGAAGACAAATTTTTGATTCCCTCTCTTCACGTCTCACAAGAGACGTGACATAATAGTATCTTAGTCCTCAAATAGATAGACAGGTCCAGCCTCCCCATCCTCAAGCAATGGGAACATTTGGGCCCTTTCCTGATTAGGGTCTATGGCTGCAGTTATTACAAGAATGGCCGCAAAAACAGAAATTGATACTAGGATAGAGGAAACCAGCGTCTTATATTTACCAAAGGCATCCATCCATGAGTCCCACATAGTAGTGTCCACTCCAGAATGCTGTTTCATCTTACCATTAAGGGTACGAAGTCCCTCCAATGCTACAGTCAGACTCCTATCCGTAGCTGTGTTATTGGGAATGAAGGTACAACACTGTGCACCAAACATTGCACAGACCCCCCCCCCCCGTTCAGCCAATAACATATCAACCGCGATTCTATTTTGAAATGCCATCAAGGACGTAGCTGCCAATTGTCCATGGACCGCCTCGAAGCCTTGTTGAGTCCAATTGCCCAGTTTCTGGACATTAAAATGAATGTAGTTAATTCTGTCCACATTTTTATTAACTGTACACCACCAACAAAATGATGATTCAAACCCAGCTGTCACTTGGTCCGCCAGTTTATATTCATCTGGCACCCCCTAGGGAGACCAATAGCATCAATGTAAGTTGAGTCGTAAATGAGCAAGGACCAAAAAGGAGACCACTCCAATAACTACCCCTGGAGTGGCCAACCACACATTAGTAAACCAAAAAACGAGAATATGTTAAACCCTCAGGTCCATCCCTCTATGCAACCTGTACCAGGTGGGCTCGTCGCCACCCGGGAACTTCAAACCTTCACAACAGGGAGGACAAACATCACTTTTTATTCATTCAACATCAACTACAGCAAACCAAGGGTCCTCCTCTGTCAGCCCACTCTCCTGCGGAAGCTCGTTTTCGTATCAGCCTCTCCAACTGGAGCATCAAGCAACGGCATCATACTAGAGGCTCCTTACACATCTGTAACAAACTTCTTCAAACAAGGTATGATACAGGCAACACAGAAATGAAAAACCACAACTAGTGTCAGAAATCCAGTAATCATCATTGCAGTGTACTTACCAAAACAACCACCCAGCCAGGGGAACAGTCCACTCTCCTCCACACCTGCAAGACCCTTCATCTCCACTGTTAACCTTGCCAACCCACTCAGAGCTTTTGAAATGCTCCCATCCGGACTAGTATTGTTAGGAACAAACGTGCAACACTGTTACACCTCCCTTGTTGGCCAGACTTATGTCCAGTGTTAGTCTATTGTGTCTACTGGTTTGTGAGGCAGCATCCAATTGTTCAGCCATCCCTGTAAGTCCTGTGTGGGTGTGTTTATAATTGATCCAGACCTTTTGTTTTAACATCAACAATAGCTGGGCCAATGATGGGCATCAGATGCCACAGGCCATCATTCCTGGTTAATGTCTGGAATTCGTGGGGGACCCCTATTGGGACCCCCAACAGGTTGGTGTGCATGTTATCTGTACCCTCGGACCAAGGAGCGTCACGTTTCTGCCGTCTCCTGGGTTGGTCCCAAGCCTCTGTGTCCTGTGTAGCTCCCAGAAGTTGATTAGCTATAATAATAGGCAATGGTGGTATCAGACTGGCCAAAACACATGAGCAACGACAATTTCCTTTCAAAAATGGGGTCAACCGCCTGGCAGGTCCACACATCCACCATACATCAGCAACACCTCTAGTTCCTAGTGGTATTAGTGATGCAGGTAGTAGCAGGGAGCCCTCCATAGTCCATACCGCTACCTGTGCCAGGGATACAGCTGTTATATCCCCCATATGCCTTAACTCCCCACGGTACCTTCTGGGGAGGGACCACTGGGAACACAAGACTCAGAGTTTTACACAGGGTTGAATTTGGCTCGAACTTTTCCAATATGCACATCCAACCTTCCCCATTACTTAGGACAAATGGGTGAGCAGCCAGAATAGGTCTGGCATGTCCACATACGACACAGTCCTTTCTATTAAGTGTTTTGTAGGTCAACCACATATTCTCCCTTTCCTCATACTCAGTTTCAGTCCCCAAATGTTCACTATCTGAGATGTCTTTTATATTTATTATCTGTACCAGATTGGAGAGCTTAGGTGATGGCGTGGGACTTGGTCTTGAAGTGGTGGAGGAGGCCGGCTGAACCCTGGTCCGTTGGAACTGGTGGTGGTTCCGGCAGCACTGCGATGGTATCATCCCCATCGTATCCTGATCAGACAGCTCAGGACTACAAGCAGTCCTGTAAAACCCCACCCTCTCCCAGAGAACACATCATCAGCCAGAGATCAAGCAACACTTTCACTTCTATGAACGAACACAGTGAGGAAAGGTCGGGGTCAGGGAATTCTTCATTAAGGAGTTGACCCCTGAGCTTTATTAGCAACAGTTCTTCTCCTTAACTCTGTGATCATTCGGCAGTGTCAGTGTGTCTCACCCTCCAAGTGCGATATGCCCCCAGGTCGAGTGATTCACCTTCTCCCTTAATTCACCTGCAATGTATAAACTCTTGGACATACAGGTCTGGTTAGCAAACAGTTCCTCATTTGTTCTTTCTGATTATATATTTAACTTCTATGCCTAATTTTTAGCTATAAATGTTTAATTTTAAATAAGTTTATTATCCAATAGGCCCCATCCTTTCCTAGTCCACAATGTACCCTCTTTCGTTTGATACCTGGCTCTGGCCAGGTATCAACCTTACCTACTCTAAATAATAACTTAGTACATCATATTCTAGGAACGTCCCTTTTATTCCCCGCATATCCAATTCTCCCTTGGGCGTACATTCATATCTATTCTTTTCCAATTCTCTGTCAAGTGACTTATCTACTTTGAAATGTATCTGTGCTGCTTATATATGTTAACCCCTTTCTCTCCTATCTTATTTCACAGCCTACCTTGCTCATTTCCTGGTCCACCCTCCCCACTCTGCTCTCAAACCTTCAAGGTCTCAACAGTGCGGGGTAGACCCATCTGTCTGCCTTTTTCTATGTGTTCCTTTACAATATTAACTAAGTGTTTCACTGTTTTGACTTTATCTGCATGGATTTAAAAATAACAACAGGTCTTATAGTGTCAATCTTTAAAGTCCTAACATAACCTTAATTAACCTATCTCTATCTTCTAATGGCCAATACAAATGCTTACCTTATGGTCAAGAGTTATAAACTCTATTATAATCAATTTACCTCAAAACTAGTATCCCAAATGACACAATCTCATTATTCTCACCACATTTCCCCGCGAGTGATCAAGTCGCCGGAAAATGCAATGGAAACAGAAAACAGGTCAAAATGTTACACCTACATTCGTGTTCCATATCTAAACATACCAAAAGAACCCTTTATCTTCTCAAAGTCCCTTGCCTAAATAAAACTCAGAAAGTAAAACTCCTATTCCCATATGAGTGTATTCTTTTAAGATATCTTATCTCTGGGTACACGGAAACCCTTAACCTTAATGTTTACTCCAAAAAACAAAATTATGTCACCAGCATTCAACCAGTCGGCTGGGAGACCATTTGGGTGCTACAATACTGCCATCTTCTGTCCATTCTCTGCATAGCTCTCCACCCACTCTCATTCAACCTTCTCAATTTGAGCCATATTAGTTTCTTATTTTAACTATTGTTTTCTAAATTTTTGATTTTTTTAATTTTTTAATCTATTATTACCTAGTTAGACTAGAGTGTCCGTGACATACATCCATGGGGATCCGGTTATAGTTTATTCTATTAACCATGTGAAAGTGCCCAGGGACACCCCAAATGTCAAATAAGGGGCCAGATATCCCTAGCCTTGCCCAGGGAGGGAGAAATATCCCTCTAACTGGGCGAGGTTCCTTTATCAGGGGAGGCGGAGTTTGATACCGCATCACCTGTGTCAGGAATGTCTTCATTTGGAATCGAATTTAAGCTGTTTAAATCAGCTCTGACTTCTGTCAGTGTTCTAGAAGGGATTGGGGCTGGAGTGCAATGTGTGAGGTGGTGCCAAGGTGCGCCTGATTTACCTTTGACCTGGACTGAGTGTGAAGTAACCTCCCTCACTTCGTACTGTCCATTCCACCTGGGTTCTAGCCACTTTCTCTTGTGGACATTAACCCCACCCAGTCACCAATTTTAACTTCCGTGTGCCAGATCTCCCTTCTGCTTCCCCGTTGGACCTTATGAATCTGTGTGGAGAGAGCTGCAGAATGTTCCGTCAATTATCAAACATTACAATTTGTTGTACATCAAGGGCGGGCATATGACCTCCCTTCCTTGGTGGACCAAGCATGACTCCTCCAGCCATTGTCTCATGAGGAGAGAGATGGGTGCCTGCACCTGGAGAGGCTATCATGGCCAGCAACGCCAGGGGCAGGACTTCAACCCAAATCAACTTCAAACCTGCACATACATTTGATTGGCGCGTTCCACGAGACTTATGAGATTGTGGCCTGTACACTAACCCCATCATTAAACAACATCCATTAATCAGTTGACATTTACACATCCGACCCTATTGGTACATGGAGCGTTTGTCATTACACAATACACATTAATCAGTTGACATTTACACATCCGACCCTATTGGTACATGGAGCGTTTGTCATTAAACAACACACATGAGTTTGGTTTGCAGCCACTTAATGACCTATTTTGCATCCTCCCCTGCTGTTGGTATTGCCTCAACCCATTTAGAGAACCTGTCTACCATAACTAACAGGTACCTTTTTCCATTAGTCACATTGTCTTTCCCCATATCTGTGTGTGTTGGTGAGTGGTTCATTCCCCAGGTCAGGTCTCCGTTTCAGTTCCTGTGCAGCTCTTTCTGCACAGGAGTGGGGTAGACCTTCAGCATTGAGTGCGTCTGCCATGTTTTTGTCAGTGTTGACAAATGTGATGTGTGATTGTGTGCATTTATTCTGGATTTTCGTTTTCCTTTCAGCGCTGAACGTGAATTCTTTGCTCATCAGATATGCTGCAACCCCATGGTGGGTGTGGATTTCCAATGGATGGCACATTATCATGTGGGCTGTTTTTTCCAATTGCTTTTGCCACTGCAGCCACATACCTGGAACATGTGGTTTGTCCTTCTTCAATGTAGTCCAGTTTGGAGGAGTGATACCTCAACACTCTTCTCTCCCCCTCTAGGTTCTGGAAAAGGATGGATGATGTAAATCCCTCCTTTTCAGAAACATCCAGATGGAACTTGTTTTTTTTAGTCAGGTGCTGTTAAGGCTACTGCCACTTAGAGATCTGTTTTCAAGAGTGCAAAAGCCTTTGATGCTTCAGTAGTCCAGGTCAATGATGAGTGTAGGTTAGTGGTGAGCAGCTTCAGGGCCATGGAGCATATTCGTCAGACATGCCCTGGAAGGGGGGAGGTGATTGCTGAGTGAATGGATTTTGAAAATAGGGAGGTGGTGCTTTTTTCTCTCCCTGTGGCAGTTCTGGGTATAGATGGGTGGGGGCCGATGGGGTTGCTGTGGTGGTAGGTGGGCCATCATTATTATTGGGCCTGCCCTCTTTGGTGTCAGTTGGTGCTCCAGTGACCACTCCCATCGTATCAGGTTTCCGGTAAGGGAGAGCTTTCCTAATTTCCTCAATTGCCCATAAACCTATTCTCATCTCAGCCTGTGCCTTTTCCCTTTGCTTTGTCCCTTCTTTTTTTTTTTTTTTTTTTATAAGTGACTCTTATTCTTATCAACTTCACATTCTATCCCTTGCTTCACTGCTTCCTCCAATTCTTTCTCCATAATGAGGAGTTGCCCTTTTGATGGGGCGACTCCACTAAGAAAACCTGTTTGAGTCCATCCTATCCCTTACTTCCTCCCAAATCTTTTTAACGGGTTTGTAGTGTAATTTCCCGCCTGCTCTGTCTTTTATTCTCTGATCTAAATATTCGTTGAATTTGTGTTTGGGGACGATAGTCGTGGTCATTTTGTCGTTAAGCTATGTCTGGGTCTATTATTATCTCTGTATACTTTAGCCCGTCACTGATCGAAACCAGCGATGTATTTTTCTTCCCCTCTCTTCCCTCAGTCTCGTGTCCGACTCGTGTGGACAAAGGATTTTATTGCCGTGTATTCGATGGATTATTTTCGTTTTCCAACAATATATCAGCTATATTCTCTTTGAAACAATATACGAATATATTCACGCGCTCCTGTTATAATTGGAATGACAGTTTTAGGTACTTTTAATAAAAAAACAACATTATTGCTTTTCGCTAATTTAATTAATTAAATACTTTGGCAAAATATTTCAGAAGTTTCCTTTGGGGACAATATACTAGTAATTCAGGCGCTCCTGATATAATTGGAATGGCAATTATATGATATATAATTCGAAAGATATTATTTCTATTAACTTTTCCGATTTAATTTGAACTTTTTCCGATTAATTAAATACTTTGCCAAAACATTTCAGAAATTTCCTTTAGGGACAATATACTAGTAATTCACGCGCTTCTATAATAATTTTCAAATTGATTCTCACCCTTAGGGATTTATCAACAGCAGGAGAGGGAAAAATCCGGTCAACTCATCAGCAGAAAATAGTTGCTTCACAGCAATATATACACATCGACACGGCGGTCACTTTAGCACAGCCTCAACTAGCATATGGCTAGTTAGTAGCAATTGGTCTCGTGGAACGTTCAATCCCCCACATTGCGACAACACAATTTACACATACAATTACAACACAACTTACACATGCAATATCACATTAGATTTCTCACGTAACACCTAGCTAAGTATAGCTACTGCACGACTATTTGAAAACACATTAGATTTCTCACGTAACACCTAGCTAAGTATAGCTACTGCACGACTATTTGAAACCACATTAGATTTCTCACGTAACACCTAGCTAAGTATAGCTACTGCACGACTATTTGAAACCACATTAGATTAATTATGGATTCTTCACGGTACCCCTATCTGATCGACTGCCAGATATGGCCCGACTGTGTGAATCGTTATATATTTTTATTTTTATTTTTTATGGGTCTTCACGGTAACACCTAGCTGATTTGCCAAATCTAACTACTGCCCGGCTATTTGGATCCCATCTTTTAATTATGGATTCTTCACGGTAACCCCTACCTGATCGACTGTCAAATATGGCCCGACTATGTGAATCGTTATAAAGCTTATTCTTCACTGTACACCTACTCGATCAGCATACCGCGTAGTGCCAGACTATGTGAATAAGTCTTTGACCTATTAATACTTAGATATCTGTACACAATGCCTTAAATTCTAAACAATTCCACATAAATTTAGCAACAATTCACTCACCACAGTACTCCTGATCATTGAATTTAGATATTAGCTATAATACAATATACAGATTTTGGTCAAACGGGCATCTGCTCACCTCTTTAGTTTCGAGCTCTTTGATCAGTTTCCTGTGTGTGTTGAATCGCGATTCTCCCTCGAAAAGGTCACCTCTCCTCTGGATAAATTTCTCCCTCTCGTCTCCTGTCCGATGGATTTTCTATTGGGCCGTATACAAATATGTTTTAACCATCCTCTGCTACCAAGTTTGTTAGTAAAACGTTTACTGTTGACAGGAGAACAAGAGGAGACAATAGGACGAGGTGGATAATTTTATAATAAGGCAGTTTAATTACATGTAAAGATATCTTAGTAAAATCTTGCAGCAAGGCTCTTTCAGTCTGACTCCTAGTGAATCGTCCGGAAAAGAGACAGTTTCCAGAAATGTTCAGTACTATATAGTCAACAAGCAAAGTAGGTAGATCTGCGAGTCCGGCCTTCCGGTTGGTCGATCTGGGTCTTGGGTAGTCCTGATCAGGCCTGGTGTCCACGTTCCATTGGTTCCTGAGAGTTCTTTGTCCTGAGGTCCAACCATGGGTTGGGTGTGTCTGTGTGATTGTCATGGGGGAGGGGAATTGTGGGTGCCGTGTATATGTCCTATGTGTCCAGCATATGTCCAAGAGAAAGAGGGGGTGTGTATGTTGTGTCAACTTATAGGTAATGTTGAGAAGTTGTTAAAACAAGTTACCAATATCTAATACAATTTCTTACAATAGTTCATTTGTTTCGGTATGTTACGTTGAAAGTGGCTAACATTGCGTTGATTCGATCACAATTCCCACAGTAGAGCGAAACGTTAACAGTGTTAACTAAAGGGGAAAACTCAAGAAAGGTGAGTGAAGTTCAATGTCATGCTTCTCTGCTTGGTCGGTCTCTGCACAGCAGTCTGAAGGGAACTGCATGCACGTGCGCAGCTTAGAGAGAACATTTCAGAGGACATTATTTTAGGAGTTTGCTATAAGGCTATCTTGTTTGTTAAGTCTGATTCAGTGATGGTTGGTCAGAGCTAGAGTTCAAAGCTCACTTACTGAGTTTTCTTCGAGAACATCAGCGGGATCATTAACGCAATTGTGTGTGTGTGTGTGTGTGTGTGTGTGTGTGTGTGTGTGTGTGCAGGTCCAGGTGGCTGTCCAGTTGGCTTCCATCCTGGTGTCCCACCTCCCTCTCTCAGCTGAAGGACGCAGAAGACAAAATGCTTAAGTGTAAGAGTGTGTGTGTGTGTTTCCCCTCCTAACTATCGTACTTACACATCTCATCTCCTCTCTTCACGCTCTCCCTCCCTGTTCCCTCTGTCTTTCTCCTCCATCCCTGTCTCTTCTCACAGCTGTGAAGGCCCCATTCTCCAGGCAGCATGTCCAGATATCTAACGTCAACCATATTTGGACCTTAGCATTTAACTCTCACATCAAGATACATATCTTTCTCCCACCCCAGCCTCAGCACCAGCCCCATCCCTCTCTCCCACACCTGCCTCAGCCCCATACCTCTTCTCCCCAGCCCTCTCTCCAGCCCCAGCGCCATCCTCCCCTGGTGCTGCTCCATGGGTTTGGGGGTGGTGTGGGCCCAGAACCTGGACTCTCTGTGTGGCAGTGGAGCCATGTATGCCCTGGATCTTCTGGGGTTTGGACAGAACAGCCGGCCCCTGATCAGTGTGGACCCCCAGGGGGCAGAGGAGCAGTTCCTAGGGACCCTGGAGGAGTGGAGGGACAGGGTGGGCCTGGAGGAGATAGTCCTGCTGGGACACAACCTGGGAGGATACCTGGCTGCTGCTTACACACTCACACACCCACACAGGTGAGAGAGAGGAGAGGTGTGCGCGTGTGTTTATACACGTGTTCACACTGTGTGTGTTTATAGGGTAAAGCACTTGATCCTGGTGGAGCCCTGGGGGTTCCCGGCCCGTCCAGAGAGCCTAGATCAGGAGAAGTCTATCCCAGTGTGGATCAGAGCCATGGGGGCTGTCATGAGTCCCTTCAACCCCCTCATAAGAGACCAATGTTAGATTGTATTGGACAGATCCAACCAGACATTCCAATATCCATCTATGGGTCCCGATCCCGTATCGACAGCGACTCGGGATACACTGTCTAGAAAATGCATACATTCCACTCAACATTCATTGAGCCCCTCTACCCAGGGATTGGCATTTGTGTTGACTCCTCATTGTCTCTGTGCCGGATAAAATAGACCCCTGGGTGCTGGACACACACACACACACACACACACACACACACACACACACACACACACACACACACACACACACACAACACAGATAAATACAGATGCTCTCATTTTAGTCATGAATAAAACATATGTAAACAGACTGAAGTTGACAGACATTGTAAACTAGATTTACTTACTCAATAGAGTTTATCATCACACTGTGCTGAGAAACCAGGAATCTTTTTTGTGAATAATAATGTGTATATTATGTTTATCTGTCAGATTGTTGACACAATAATCCTGCTTCATTTTAAACTGTTGCAATAACAGTACTATGACTTGAATTTAAACCATGTCACATATTTACCAAATCAAGAGCAAATAAAGGTGTTTTTAAAACAGATAAAAGATGGTTATTTTAGCCTACTCTTATTTCTAAGAAGAAAATGTTGTGTCCATAATAAAGTGCAGTAATGAGAGGTTTATCTCACTGTTCCACCTTCCACTGACTCTCCTTCATTTCACAACTCAGGCTGACCTACAGTAGCCCAATATCGGACTAAAGGAACCTAACGGTACTCTTAGTCCAAGGACCTTTGGCTGTTTTGTCTCTTGAAGCCAAATAGTCCATCAAAACATGAACCGATTCTCAATTGCGGTGCGGTGACATTAGGGCTCCCGAGTGACGCAGTGCTTTAAGACACTGCATCTCAGTGCAAGAGATGTCACTGCAATACCTGGTTTGAATCCAGGCTGCATCACATCCGGGTGTGATTGGGAGTCTTGTAGGGTGGCGCACAATTGGCCAAGCGTTGTCTGGGTTTGGCCGGGGTAGGCCGTCATTGTAAATAAAAATTTGTTCCTAACTGACTTGCCAAGTTAAATAAAGGTTAAAAAAAATGTTCTAGAAACATAAATCCCTCTACTTTTATATCACATAAAAATAATTTCATAAATGCCATATACCCACTTACTCTTTTCACACAGTTGCAGTGGTGTCTGTCTTCGTTTACACACAGGTGTTTGGAGACACAGATAGCTAATTAGCACATGTTGTCCACTTGGAAGGTTTTCTATCTGTTTTCCGTAAACAAGCACTGAAACATGGAAATATTGCTGTGTGGAAACCTTAACAGTTTAAAAGTGTGTATCAATTTGAACTATTTTTTTTTGTAAATTATTTTCCGCTAATATTAAAGATAAAGTCGTGGTGTTTCCAAAACCATACCGCAAGCAATGCGTGTTAATGTTCAGGCCGAGCCCCTACAGAAGACGCCTTCCTCCAATTACTTTTATGTGTAATGTAATGGAAGTGAGAGTCATGACCGAGCACAAAGGCTGACTCAGAGTCTACATTAGGATACACCCCCCCCGTGTAATTCACATTAAGACTACAAGATTACAAAAATACTGTCCCAACACTTTTCCTGGCTGTCACTGCTGCCATCTAATTTTTAGAAATTTTGAAAAAGTTGTAGATCTATTCAAATGATTGTTTTTTAAATATACAAGTAGGAAAGCCTTAAAATAATCCACTTGTTTAAAGAGAAAAATATAGCATTTTTTGTTGTTGTAGTAATATGCTGGATGAGTGTGTTGGGGGTAACCCCGCTAGCAGTAAATGCTAGCCAGCTAGCTAGTTAACGTAAGCTGCTAGGAGTACTAGCTATCAACTTTACTACCAGATCGTCTGAGGTAAAATACATTAAAAAGATAAGATAGCTAGCTACGTTTTTAAGAGAGAGCTTTTCAATTGGCATCTCTCCCCCGTTTTCAGTCACAGGCTGGGACTGGATTAGGTGTGAGCAATGCAGGAGGTGGGATCATGAGTTTTGCTCCAATTTTACTGGGTACAGCTTTATTTGTGACCTATGTACAAATTAGAATCGTGCAAAGGCAGAACATAAGAGAGTTGCCACATCAATGTTACACTGAATTAATTAGTGAAGTTATTGTTATTGAATGTTATATTCCAATGTTATTTAATGTTATTAGTTCAAATCAAAGAAAGAAAATGGTCACATAAGCCGAATACAACAGGTACAACAACACCTTACCATGAAATGCTTACTTACAAGCCCTTAACCAACAATGCAGTTTTAAGAAAATATTTACTAAATAAACAAAGTTTCAAAAAAATGTCTACACAGGTTAGTTGAGGTAAAGTGACTATGCATAGATGAGAACAGTGAGTAGCAGCAGTGTAAAAACAAATGGGGGGGCATTTGATTAATTGTTCAGCAGTCTTATGGCTTGGGGGTAGAAGATGTTGAGGAGCCTTTTAGACCTAGACTTGTTGCTCCAGTACAGCTTGCCCTGATGTAGCAGAGAGAACAGTCTATGACTGAGTGACTGGAGTCTTTGACAATTTTTTGGGCCTTCCTCTGACACCGCCTAGTATATAAGTCCTGGATGGCAGGAAGCTTGGCCCCAGTGATGTACTGGGCCGTATGCACTACCCTCTGTAGCAACTTATGGTCGGATGCTGAGCAGTTGCCATACCAGGCAATGATGCAACCGGTCAGGATGCTCTTGATGGTGCAGTTATATAACTTTTTGAGGATCTGGGGTCCCATGCCAAATCTTTTCAGTCTCCTGAGGAGGAAAAGGTGTTGTCGTGCCCTCCTCATGGCTTTTGGGCCATGATAGTTTGTTGGTGATGTGGACACCAAGTAACTTGAAACTCTCAACCTCGCTCCACTACAGCCCTGTCGATGTGAATGGGGGCATGTTCGGCCCTCCTTTTCCTGTAGTCCACGATCATCTCCTTAGTCTTGCTCACATTGAGGGTGAGGTTGTTGTCCTGGCACCACACTGCCAGGTCTCTGACCTCCTCCCTATGGGCTGTTTCATCGTTGTTGGTGATCAGGCCTACCACCGTTGTGTCGTCAGCAAACTTAATGATGGTGTTGGAGTCGTGCTTGGCCACACAGTCGTGGGTAAACAGGGAGTACAGGAGGGGACTAAGCACGCACCCCTAAGGGGCCCCAGTGTTGAGGATCAGTGTGGCAGATGTGTTGTTGCCTACCCTTACCACCTGGGGGCGGCCCATCAGGAAGTCCAGGATCCAGTTGCAGAGGGAGGTGTTCAGTCCCAGAGTCCTTAGCTTAGTGATGATCTTCGTGGCACTATGGTGTTGAACGCTGAGCTGTAGTCAATGAACAGCATTCTCACATAGGTGTTTTTTGTCCAGGTGGGAAAGGGCATTGTGGATTGAGATTGTCCTCTGTGGATCTGTTGGGGCGGTATGTGAATTGGAGTGGATCTAGGGTATCAGGGATGATGCTGTTGATGTTTATTTTTATTTATTTTATTTCACCTTTATTTAACCAGGTAGGCAAGTTGAGAACAGGTTCTCATTTATAATTGCGACCTGGCCAAGACAAAGCAAAGCAGTTCGACACATACAACAACACAGAGTTACACATGGAGTAAAACAAACATACAGTCAATAATACAGTAAAAAAATAAGTATATACAATGTGAGCAAATGAGGTGAGATAAGGGAGGAAAAGGCAAAAAAAGGCCATGGTGGCGAAGTAAATAAAATATAGCAAGTAAAACACTGGAATGGTTGATTTGACAGTAGATGAGTGTGCAAAGTAGAAATAATGGGGTGCAAAGGAGCAAAAATAAATAAATACAGTAGGGGAAGAGGTAGTTGTTTGGGCTAAATTTTAGATGGGCTATGTACAGGTGCAGTAATCTGTGAGCTGTTCTGACAGCTGGTGCTTAAAGCTAGTGAGGGAGATAAGTGTTTCCAGTTTCAGAGATTTTTGTAGTTCGTTCCAGTCATTGGCAGCAGAGAACTGGAAGGAGAGGCGGCCAAAGGAGGAATTGGCTTTGGGGGTGACCAGAGAGATATACCTGCTGGAGCGCGTGCTACAGGTGGGTGCTGCTATGGTGACCAGCGAGCTGAGATAAGGGGGAACTTTACCTAGCAGGGTCTTGTAGATGACCTGGAGCCAGTGGGTTTGGCGACGAGTATGAAGCGAGGGCCACTTGCCAGTTGGTCCGCGCATGCTCTGAGTACACGTCCTAGTAATCTGTCTGGCCCGCGGCCTTGTGAATGTTGACCTGTTTAAAAGTCTTGCTCACACCGGCTGCGGAGAGCGTTATCACACAATCGTCTGGAACATCTGGTGCTCTCATGCATGCTTCAGTGTTACTTTCCTCGAAACGAGCATAAAAGGCATTTTGCCCATCTGGTAGGCTCATGTCACTGGGCAGCTCGCGGCTGGGTTTCCCTTTGTAGTCCGTAATAGTTTGCAAACCCTGCCACATCCGACGAGCGTCAGAGCCGGTTTAGTAGGATTTAACCGTAGTCCTGTATTGACACTTTGCCTGTTTGATGGTTCGTCTGAGGGCATAGCAGAATTTCTTATAAGTGTCCGGATTAGTGTCTCGCTACTTGAAAGTGGAAGCTCTAGCCTTTAGCTCGGTGTGGACATATATATATATATAAGATTCCAATTAATCTTTTTTTAATTAATTAAAAACGACTATTGAAAACCTTTTGCTCCTGAATTAATTTTAAAGACTGCTGGGATTTAAAATCTTCCATTTATCAAATCATATTTACTACATTTGTACATAATGTATTGTATGGAAAAGGACCAACACAGAAAGAACAAAGACAATGAATGTTCAGGTGAGTTGAAAAGAGGGACTTTCCTCATAGTGGTTATTAAAGGTGACGTGCGACACCCCTGCATATTTTATTTAAATAATTAAAATAAGACAACTAGACTTAGCTTTTAAGTGTTACTTACTAAATAATTTCCTAATAAAACTGATTAAATGGATTTTAACACAGTTGTGTAAAACCGGATGCCATAACCTTCTACCGGGTAACCAGCACGCCCGGGGGCAGGGGGCTGTTACCCTGGTACTTAAAAAAACGCCCCTTTTCTAAAAACAACATTTCATTGAATAACTAAAAGCCATTTATTTCCCTTAATAGTTTATTCGCATAAGCATGACCTTCATCCACATACCATTTCATTTTTCTCCAAAAGTTAGACATTGTTCTTGGGGGGGGGGGCTTGTTACCCGCTAGTACCCAACTACTGCTTCCCTCCGTGGTCCCCATACACTGTCAGGAGATGTCTTTTATAGTTGATTAGAATGTATATGATCTGAAAACAAACTCAAATAGGACACTCACCTATTTGTTAAGACAAAGCAAACACCCATGGAAAATTGTATTCCGTCGTTCGCGTTCTGCGCAGTGTTGGCAACTTTCTCCGAAAAGTCCAACTTCTGTGAAATTCAACTTCAGTGAAGGCTACCCGGTACTGTAGCTGGAATCAAGTGCATGATCTATATATCTATAGGCAACCTGCTGTAATTCAGCAAATAACATAGCGAGTTACAAATTCGGTAATAGAACAGAAAACAGCGTCGAGTCGAATTATTTTTCAATTCCTTCTCTAACATATCGATTAGTTACTATTGCGCCTAAAGGTGTGTGTGTGTGTGTGTGTGTGTGTGTGTGAGGCAGTCGCTCTCTCTGTTGCCAATCACCACTCCTACTTTGTTTCTCTGCATGGATGACAGATAATCATCACAGTTCACTATGAGGAGGATGGCGAAGGATCTGCAACCAGCCGAGCAAGGGTGAGTAGACCTAGGTTTTAACCAAGGTATTATGGTGCGCTATTCTAGAGTTACAAATCCATCATTTACAGAATACGTTTTCAGGAATGATAGGCTAGGCAACTTTGTTGCGCAATATGTCTCCAAAGTAAACATCTTGTAAACAATATTTGAAAATGCTTAGTTACTGAAGTGCTATAATTCAAACACCTATTGCGCCTCTTCCATGAAACCCTTTAGTTCTATGAAATATTTTAGATTTGTGACACGGTTATGTATGTTTTTTAAACGTTTTTTTATGAAATGATATGCCTTAACAAAGTAAAATATTCCTTCCCGTGAACTTGGTGCTGCTACGTCACTTGGACCTTTGACTGTAGTTACAGTGTTTATTACAGAATGACAACTCAGTGAAGATACGATTATTCAACCTTCGATATCACTATGAAGACACAGACACACAACCACCAGTCGTCCTAGTAGCCAGCCACATAACTTTGTGACATTTAGAATGTTTTTCAAACCTGTAACTAAACTTAAGACATATCATGAACGTTGTTTTTATTACACTAAAATTATTACCCAATGGATTAGTATCTTACTATTTGGCCAGAGGGAGACCTTGTTGCACATTAGTTGGAATGTAGCTTTTTCTTTGTTTAATTTAAACATGTACTATTTAAATTGGTAGACTACTGTAGACAGCGGACATTATTGTAGGAGTGTGCTATAATGCTGTCTTGTTTGTGAAGTCTGACTCAATGTTAGCTGGTCAGAGCTAGTTAGAGGCTAGTTAGAGGTCAAAGTTCACTTATTGAGTTTTCTTCAAGAATATCAGCTTGATCATTACGTGTGTTTGTGCAGGTCTGGGTGGATGTCCAGTTGGCTTCCATCCTGGTGTCCCACCTCCCTCTCTCAGCTGAAGGATGCAGAAGACAAAATGCTCAAGTGTAAGAGTGTGTGTGTGTGTTTCCACTCCTAACTATCATACTTACACATCTCATCTCCTCTCTTTTCACGCTCTCCCTCCCTGTTCCCTCTGTCTTTCTCCTCCATCCCTGTCTCTTCTGACAGCTGTGAAGGCCCCATTCTCCAGGCAGCATGTCCAGATATCCAACGGCAACTATCTCTGGACCTTAGCCTTCACCTCTCACATCAAGCCCCATCCCTCTCTCCCACCCCAGCCTCAACCCCATCCCTCTCTCCCACCCCAGCCTCAACCCCATCCCTCTCTCCCACCCCAGCCTCAACCCAAGCCCCATCCCTTTCTCCCACCCCAGCCTCAACCCAAGCCCCATCCCTCTCTCCCACCCCAGCCTCAACCCCATCCCTCTCTCCCACCCCAGCCTCAACCCAAGCCCCATCCCTCTCTCCCACCCCAGCCTCAACCCCATCCCTCTCTCCCACCCCAGCCTCAGCCCCAACCACATATCTCTCTACCACCCCATAGCCAGCCCCATCCCTGTTCTCCACAGCACTCTCTCCAGCCCTGTCCTCCCCTGGTGCTGCTCCATGGGTTTGGGGGTGGTGTGGGTCTGTGGGCCCAGAACCTGGACTCTCTGTGTGGCAGTGGAGCCGTGTATGCCCTGGATCTTCTGGGGTTTGGACAGAGCAGCCGGCCCCTGTTCAGCGTGGACCCCCAGGGGGCAGAGGAGCAGTTCCTAGGGGCCCTGGAGGAGTGGAGGGACAGGGTGGGCCTGGAGGAGATAGTCCTGCTGGGACACAACCTGGGAGGATACCTGGCTGCTGCTTACACACTCACACACCCACACAGGTGAGAGAGAGGAGAGCGAGGAGAGGTAGTGTGTGTGGGTGTGTGTGTGTTCATACTAGAGGTCGACCGATTAATCGGAATGGCCGATTAATTAGGGCCGATTTCAAGTTTTCATAACAATCGGAAATCTGTATTTTTGGACCGATTTGGCTGGTTATTATTATTAAATTTTTTATTTTTTATTTAACTAGGCAAGTCAGTTAAGAACACATTCTTATTTTCAATGACGGCCTAGGAACGGTGGGTTAACTGCCTTGTTCAGGGGCAGAACGACAGATTTTTACCTTGTCAGCTCGGGGATTCGTTTTTGCAACCTTCCGGTTACTAGTCCAACGCTCTAACCACCTGCCTTACATTGCACTCCACGAGGAGCCTGCGTGGCAGGCTGACTACCTGTTACGCGAGGGCAGCAAGAAGCCGAGGTAAGTTGCTAGCTAGCATTAAACTTATAAAAAACAATCAATCTTCACATAATCACTAGTTAACTACACATGGTTGATGATATTACTAGTTTATCTAGCGTGTCCTGCATTGCATATAATCGGTGCGGTGCCTGTTAATTTCTCATCGAATCACAGCCTACTTCGCCAAACGGGTGATGATTTAGCACTGTCGTTGCACCAAACCTAACCATAAATATCAATGCCTTTCTTTAAAATCAATACACAAATATATATTTTTAAACCTGCGTATTTAGTTAATATTGCCTGCTAACATGAATTTCTTAATATTAGGGAAATTGTGTCACTTCTCTTGCGTTCTGTGCAAGCAGTCAGGGTATATGCAGCAGTTTGGGCCGCCTGGCTCGTTGCGAACTGTGTGAAGTCCATTTATTCCTAACAAAGATCGTAATTCATTTGCCAGAATTGTACATAATTATAACATAACATTGAAGGTTGTACAATGTAACAGCAATATTTAGACTGAGGGATGCCACGCGTTAGATAAAATACGTAACGGTTCCGTATTTCACTGAAATAATAAACATTTTGTTTTCGAAATGATAGTTTCCGGATTCGACCATATTAATGACCAAAGGCTCGTATTTCTGTGTGTTATTATGTTATAATTAAGTCTATGATTTGATATTTGATAGAGCAGTCTGACTGAGCGATGGTAGTCAGCAGCAGGTTCGTACGCATTAATTCGAACAGCACTTTCGTGCGTTTTGCCAGCAGCTCTTCGCAATGCTTCAAGCATTGAGCTGTTTATGACTTCAAGCCTATCAACTCCCGAGATTAGGCTGGTGTAACCGATGTGAAATGGCTAGCTAGTTAGCGGGGTGCGCGCTAATAGCGTTTCAATCGGTGACGTCACTCGCTCTGAGACTTGGAGTAGTTGTTCCCCTTGCTCAGCAAGGGCCACGGCTTTTGTGGAGCGATGGGTAACGATGCTTCGAGGGTGGCTGTTGTCGATGTGTTCCTGGTTCGAGCTCACGTAGGGGCGAGGAGAGGGACGGAAGCTATACTGTTACACTGGCAATACTAAAGTGCCTATAAGAACATCCAATAGTCAAAGGTATATGAAATACAAATGGTATAGAGAGAAATAGTCCTATAATTCCTATAATAACTGCAACCTAAAACTTCTTACCTGGAAATATTGAAGACTCATGTTAAAAGGAACCACCAGCTTTCATATGTTCTCATGTTCTGAGCATGGAACTTAAACGTTAGCTTTTTTACATGGCACATATTGCACTTTTACTTTCTTCTCCAACACTTTGTTTTTGCATTATTTAAACCGAATTGAACATGTTTCATTATTTATTTGAGGCTAAATTGAATTTATTGATGTATTATATTAAGTTCAAATAAGTGTTCATTCAGTATTGTTGTAATTGTCATTATTACAAATACATTTTTAAAATCGTCCGATTAATCGGCACCGGCTTTTTTTTGGGCCTCCAATAATCGGTGTCGGTATTGGCGTTGAAAAATCATAATCGGTCGACCTCTAGTTCATACACGTGTTCACACTGTGTGTGTTTATAGGGTAAAGCACTTGATCCTGGTGGAGCCCTGGGGGTTCCCGGCCCGTCCAGAGAGCCTAGATCAGGAGAAGTCTATCCCAGTGTGGATCAGAGCCATGGGGGCTGTCATGAGTCCCTTCAACCCCCTGGCTGGACTTAGACTGGCCGGACCACTGGGTTCGATATACACACACACACACACACACACACACACACACACACACACACCGCAAGCACGTATACTACACACACAACGCATACACTATGCATGCAACACACACACACACACACACACACACACACACACACACACACACACACACACACACACACACACACACACACACACACACACACACACACACACACACACACACACAAGCACAAGTGGAAAGAATTGCCAGATGTTTCAAAACCAAAGGTGTTAACATAACATATCCCTCCCTCCATTCCTCCCCATCCACTCTCTCCATCCTTTCCTCCATTCCTCCCCATCTTCTCTCTCCATCCTTTCCTCCATTCCTCCCCCATCTTCTCTCTCCATCCTTTCCTCCATTCCTCCCCATCTTCTCTCTCCATCCTTTCCTCCATTCCTCCCCCATCCTCTCTACATCCTTTCCTCCATTCCTCCCCATCCACTCTCTCCATCCTTTCCTCCATTCCTCCCCCATCCACTCTCTCCATCCTTTCCTCCATTCCTCCCCCATCTTCTCTCTCAATCCTTTCCTCCATTCCTCCCCCATCTTCTCTCTCCATCCTTTCCTCCATTCCTCCCCCATCCTCTCTCTCCATTCCTCCCCCATCCACTCTCTCCATCCTTTCCTCCATTCCTCCCCATCTTCTCTCTCCATCCTTTCCTCCATTCCTCCCCATCCACTCTCTCCATCCGTTCCTCCATTCCTCCCCCATCTTCTCTCTCCATCCTTTCCTCCATTCTTCCCCCACCTTCTCTCTCCATCCTTTCCTCCATTCCTCCCCATCCACTCTCTCCATCCTTTCCTCCATTCCTCCCCCATCCTCTCTCTCCATCCTTTCCTCCATTCCTCCCCCATCCTCTCTCTCCATCCTTTCCTCCATTCCTCCCCATCCACTCTCTCCATCCTTTCGTCCATTCCTTCCTCCTTCTCCTCTTCTTCTCTCTCTCAGGTCCTATGTTGATCCAGACCATCAGGTCAGATTTTAAACAGAAGTACTCTTCAGTGTTTGATGACAACACCGTATCAGACTACATCTACCATCTTAACGCACAGACGCCAAGGTACAGTAGGTACACACACACACACAAATGTACATGCACACACACACATACACTAACACCGGTTCTCTGTTCATAGTGGTGAAACAGCGTTTAGGAACATGACGGTACCATATGGTTGGGCTAAGAGACCAATGTTAGATCGTATTGGACAGATCCAACCAGACATTCCAATATCCATCATCTATGGGTCCCGATCCAGTATTGACAGCGACTCGGGATACACTATCCAGAAAATCCGACCAGATGTGGACATCATCGTGAGTTAATTATTCATGTACCAAGTTTTCTGAATGTGTTATGAAATAGACAGGTCATTCACACACAGCAATGTACAGTTGTTGTTTTTCCGATGTCAAGTGTTTCTCTTTTTTGGTCTCTCTATCCCTCACTTCAATCTCTCTCTTTCTCTCTAGGTGATAAGGGGAGGAGGTCACTATGTGTTTGCTGACCAGCCAGACGACTTCAATCAGAACGTTCTTCACATCCTGGCCAGGATAGAGGGAGATAAGGAGAAGAGGGATGAGGAGTGGTGTGCATGAGAAGGAAGGGAAATGAGGAGAGAGGTGAGAGGAGAAGATTGAGGGTTGAGTAAAGAATGGAAGATGAGATGGGGAGAAGAGGCAGTAAAGGAGGGGGAGAAGGAGAGAGACATGGAGGAGTTGTTACAACTTCTTGGCTCTGAGGAGAAGGAGGACGATTGTTACATTCAGACTTTGAACACACACTTTCCTCACTGAGGACGTACTAGCGCTAGGCTGGTATGCGATGGTTAGATCATCATTTTGTTTTAGATTGATATGAGATGGCTTGCTAATGATCTATGCTGACATAAGCTGCCGCTGGCCCATGTTAAATTCAATGCTTGCCACAGTTGTGTCAAGTTGGCTGGATGTCCTCTGGGTGGTGGAGCATTCTTGATACACACGGGAAACTGTTGAGTGTGAAAAACCCAGCAGCGTTGCATTTCTTGACGCAAACCGGTGCGCCTGGCACCTACTACCATATCCCATTCAAAGGCACTTAAATATTTTGTCTTGCCCATTCACCTTCTGAATGGCACACATACACAATCCATGTCTCGATTGCCTCAAGGCTTTAAAATCCTTCTTTAACCTGTCTCCTCCCCTTCATCTACACTGATTTAAAGTGGATTTAACAAGTGACGTCAATAAGGGATCATGGCTTTCACCTGGTCAGTCTATGTTGTGGAAAGAGCAGGTGTTCATAATGTTTTGTACACTCAGTGTGTGGGTCGATATATGATATATATATTAACTATACTACATCCACCTCTCATCAGTATGCCCCTGTACAGCCAGTGAAGGCAATGTTGTGTATATCATCTTTGTAAAGAAATGTCAAATGTATTGTTTTCTTAAATATAGAATAATGTACATTAATGTTTTGTTTGTTGACAAATGTCCATAGTATCATGTCTCAAAGCTGCTACCAGTATGCTAAAACTTTATATTCACAGAGTAAGCAAGGGAACAGAGAGACCCCTAAAAAATGTATTCTAAGAAACTGTTGAGCAATGTTTTGATGCTTGAGGAAGGAGAGTTGATCCCAAAGGAAAAACTTGTTTTCTGTGGTGAACTAGTATAAAGTTGACTGGGGTTTTTCTTTCTTATTTGACACTTCACCCACACTGTTGCCTAACTAACCTCCATAGGCAGACTGGTCCAGTCTCCCATCATGTTTGAGATCGACTATTTTGCAGTCCGCGACTAATGCCTGACTGATCTACAATTACCCTGTATCCTAAATAACTACTCGTTATGATTTATAGATCAGTCAGTTCGCTCTGTCGGTGATCAATAATTAAGCAAATGTGATGCTCTTGAACATGACCTCTCTACAGAGCCAGCTCTGCAAATGTACCACACAACAGGATAAAGGATATTTATCAAAATAATGTTCTTTATGATATGAGGACTGGTATGGAGGCCATATTATTTACTATATGTTCGTATTCTTATCTTTTATTTCTTTTTGTTGTTGTCGTTGTCGAGAAGGAACCTATAAATAATAATTTCAATGGACGGTTATACCGTGTGTATCCTGTACATACAACTAATAAAACCAACTATTGGATGTTTCATTTGTTCATTTATTGATTATCATCGCTCAGATAATATCTTTATTCCCATCTCAAACTGCTCACTGTGCCATACTTTCATTACTCAACTGAGGAAGCCTGGATGGAAGCAGAGGCTAAGCTTTTACCAGTAGGGGAGTAATGGTAGTGTCAGGCTGGGGCCACAAGGGGGCAGGGTAGCACAGCGTCAGTTTTCTATGATGACAATAATAACACCACAGAGTCAGTTACATCGTCTTCTCCACTCCACAGCATGACATGACATCTTTACATACTCACTGATCTGAGCAAATTACTAAAGAGGCATTCGAGGATTGGTACATCCATTTTCCAGCCCCATCCCGGCTCTGCTGTTTTTTCAATCACAGATTTCCCCTTTAAAAGGTTTCAAGCACAAACACAAATCCAGTGGTTTTAACCAGGTGCTGGAGGTCAAAGAATATGTTCAGCAAAAAGTAAAACTTCCCACACTATGACCTGTTTAGTGTGTTGAAACGGTCCAGCCCTTAGGTCTTGGTGCACTTTCACTTAGAGAAAATTCAGGACTGTCCCAATGCCAATTTCTAAGAGGATACATCATGATCAATGTCTTCCCCTAAATGGAAGTACACACACACACACACACACACACACACACACACACACACACACACACACACACACACACACACACACACACACACACACACACACACACACACACACACACAGAGGCCCAAAGACACACTAATTCTCCATACACAGACACCAGCAGTCAAACACACTCGAGCTTTCTGCTTCTCAATCAATCCCACATCCGTAGCTAATGCAGTGCTGGGCCCTCCTCAGGAAGCTTTAGGTCTATTAGTGTGTGTGTGTGTGTGTGTGTGTGTGTGTGTGTGTGTGTGTGTGTGTGTGTGTGTGTGTGTGTTTATCTGTCTTTGTATCACTTTAGAATTAACGTCCATTTATCGGAAGACAGCAGGCAGCGAGAGAGCTGCCAATACTCTTTGTGGTGTGTGTGCGTGCATGCGTGCTTCTTAATTTGATCACTCTTTTGTTCCTGAGAATTTTCCTGCAAATGCAAACTTGTAGTGTATTCAAAGTTTAAAAACAATTCTAAAGTTATACATTTCCACTTTAAAATGAGTGTACCCCCCCTTTCTACACTCCCTCTCTCTCTCCCTCTTCCTCTCTCTCTCCCTCTGTCTCTCTCTTGCCCTGTCTCTCTTTCCCTCTTTATCTCTCTCTCCCTTTCTCTCCCCCTCTCTGTCTCTCTCTCGCCCTGTCTCTCTTTCCCTCTTTATCTCTCTCCCTCTCCCTCTCTCTATATCGTTCCTTCCTGAGGGGTTTTGCATCCTGAAGTAGATCAAGTCCCTATAGATCCGTATCATCCATTCAACTGGGATTAAATACCACACACACACACAGTCCAGACAGTGGTAGGATAAGGAGTGAAAAAGAAAGATGCACGGAGGGAGGGAATGAGAGAAAAAAGAAAGAAAAGGACAGTGAGACAGGGAACAGCCGTTATAAATCATATCTTCTGTTCATATGATTTATATCCCCCCTGCACTGCACCATGCCCCAATGGCCCTAACAGACACTCAGTCAGACATGCAGATCACACATCAATTTAACACTGGGACAGATATGTATATAACATCAAGTTAAAACACTGGGACAGATATGTATGTTACTTGAACATAAAACACTGGGACAGATATGTATGTTACATCAAGTTAAAACACTGGGACAGATATGTATATAACATCAAGTTAAAACACTGGGACAGATATGTATGTTACTTGAACATAAAACACTGGGACAGATATGTATGTTACATTAAGTTAAAACACTGGGACAGATATGTATGTTACATCAAGTTAAAACACTGGGACAGATATGTATGTTACATCAAGTTAAAACACTGGGACAGATATGTATGTTACATTAAGTTAAAACACTGGGACAGATATGTATGTTACTTGAACATAAAACACTGGGACAGATATGTATGTTACATCAAGTTAAAACACTGGGACAGATATGTATGTTACATCAAGTTAAAACACTGGGACAGATATGTATGTTACATCAAGTTAAAACACTGGTACAGATATGTATGTTACATCAAGTTAAAACACTGGGACAGATATGTATGTTACATCAAGTTAAAACACTGGGACAGATATGTATGTTACATCAAGTTAAAACACTGGTACAGATATGTATGTTACATCAAGTTAAAACACTGGGACAGATATGTATGTTACATCAAGTTAAAACACTGGGACAGATATGTATGTTACATCAAGTTAAAACACTGGGACAGATATGTACGTTACATCAAGTTAAAACACAGGGACAGATATGTACGTTACATCAAGTTAAAACACTGGGACAGATATGTATGTTACATTAAGTTAAAACACTGGGACAGATATGTATGTTACATCAAGTTAAAACACAGGGACAGATATGTACGTTACATCAAGTTAAAACACTGAGATTTAGTATACTGTCATTCTGCTCTGGATCTGTAACTCTGGGTCTTTTTTATTTATCCTCCAAACGGCAGTCTACAGATAACATTCTTCAGTTTGGTGCCTATTATTGGGTCCTATCAGCAGTGAGTGACTGGACAGTTGGCGTTAGGGCTGTAAGAAAGACACAGGCAACCACACACACTGAATAATGTAGTTTTCTGATATCAGTCAAAAGGGCTTCAGGACTAAAATAGCATCTTCAGCTCTGATAAATATAGAAACGCAATTAAGTCAGGAGTAGGAGAGAGATCACCCTGTGTGTGTGTGTGTGTGTGTGTGTGTGTGTGTGTGTGTGTGTGTGTGTGTGTGTGTGTGTGTGTGTGTGTGTGTGTGTGTGTGTGTGTGTGTGTGTGTGTGTGTGTGTGTGTGTGTGTGTGTGTGTGTGTGTGTGCGTGCATGTTTGCGTGCGTGCGTGCGTGTAAGTAAAGTTTTTTTATGCACTGCTACAACCCATTCTCTTATTTCAGCTAACAAACTAATGATGGATGGGTTGTGAGACACAGCAGCTAGCTTCTGGTAGCTTGGAGCTTTTAACATACAACAGATCGTTATTGCACTAAGGTATAGGTCTCATCTTTTATTTTCAGTGCATAAATCATGCCTCACAAAGCATAAAAAACAGTGTGTGTGTGTGCGTGTGCGTGTGTGTGCAGTCGGTCTCAAGCACAGTGAGTCAGCAGTATTTATACTGTCCAGAGACACAGCTCTCACTGGCAACTGCCTTGTGCTATTGTGTGTGTGTGTGTGTGTGTGTGTGTGTGTGTGTGTGTGTGTGTGTGTGTGTGTGTGTGTGTGTGTGTGTGTGTGTGTGTGTGTGTGTGTGTGTGTGTGTGTGTGTTCCCTATCTCTGTTAGAGAGGGTCAGTATGTCAGTCATTATCTTCTCTAGGGAACATATTGTAAGACTTGTTGTGACAGAAACTGACTGGCATTTCCCTTGGAGCTCTCTCTCTCTTTCTCTCTCTCTCTCTCTGTCTCTCTCTCTCTCTCTTTCTTTCTGCCCCTCTCACGTCCACACAGACAATGACACTCTATTCGCATTTGTACTACTCCCACGACGATGCCTAGCGTCACATGCATGTACGATACACACATGATGACACACAATACCACGCACATTCACTCACTCACTTTCACACACACACACACACACACACACACACACACACACACACACACACACACACACACACACACACACACACACACACACACACACACACACACACACACACACACACACACACACACACACACACTTTAACTCTCTGTGTGTCTTGGAATCTTGCATTTTGATGAAGGAGGAAGCTGGTCCTCCAATCAGAAGACAGTAGCAGGGAGAGACCACCTGGTCGCAGACAGAGGAGTGTTATAGGTGGTGAATGAACTACTAACCATACCATACATCTGTGTTTCTGAGTGTGTTTTCCCACTTTTTGAAGACTATACATGGACGTTGTTTGGTTTATAGTTCCACGGAGATCTGTTTCATTGGATTAATCTGAACTTGGACTGAGGACTTTCATGGGCGATACACCCCCATCTCGGGGTAGAACATGGTACAGCCCTTCAGCCTGCATAAGACCTCTCCTCCATGTCTCTTTCTGTTCTGTGTGAGAGAGATGGAGAGTGAGTGAGAAAGAAATAAATAGATGGAGAGGGGGAGGGAGATAGAGAAAGGGAGAGAAGGGATGTAGAAGGGGAAGGAGAGCGACAGGTAAGAGAGGGGGAGGGAGATAAAGGAAAAGAAGAGAGATTGGCAGCTGCAGAGAGAGTGCTCAGTTCTTAGTTCTTTCTGAGTTAGTGTACCTACTGATACTATACTACAACACAGAAAGAGAAAGGGATAGAGAGAAAGAGAGAGAGGGAGAAATAGACAGGGAGAGAGTGAGAGGTAGAGAGAGAGAGAGAGAGAAAGAGAAGAGACATGTGTATCCCCAGAGAAGGCTGCATCGTCACGACAACCACTTCCAGGGGAATCACCAGGTGAGTCTGAGGACACAACCACACACATGCAAACACACACACACCTAAACAGGGCCTTTGCCTTTATAGTGAAGCAAACGCTTGGTCTACCACTCTTTAATACGTTTATTAGTGTGTGCAAGCGTTGTTTGTGCATATGAGTTGTATACTCACAGCCAAGGAAGGGTAGGAAAATGTCCCATCACCGTCAAATTCGTTTACCAAATTCAGTTTCATGTTGAGTTTGGTTCCTTCTTGAGTCAAATTGATTTCCTTACCCAACTCTGTTGACTGCTCATCTAGGAAATGAATTGTGTACATGTATATAGGGGTATATATAGGTATATGTATATAATGGTATACCAGAGGAGGCTGGTGGGAGGACTATAGGAAGACGGGCTCATTGTAATAGCTGGAATGTAATACATTTTTATTTTATTTATTTATTTAACTAGGCAAGTCAGTTAAGAACAAATAATTTTTTACAATGACGGCCTACCCCGGCCAAACCCTCCCCTAACCCAGACGACGCTGGGCCAATTGTGCTCCGCCCAATGGGACTTTCGATCATGGCCGGTTGTGATACAGCCTGTGATCGAACCAGGGTCTGTAGTGATGCCTCTAGCACTGGGATGCAGTGCCTTAGACCGCTGCACCACTCGGGAGCCCAAATGGAATGGAGTTTAACATGTGTTTGATGTGTTTTTATTTCTTGTTTTATTTGACCTTTATTTAACTAGGCAAGTCAGTTAAGAACAAATTCTTATTTTCAATGACGGCTTAGGAACAACTGCCTTGTTCAGGTGCAGAATGACAGATTTTTAGCTTGTCAGCTCGGGGATTCGATCTTGCAACCTTTTGTGTTTGATACCGTTCCATTTATTCCATTCCAGCCATTACAATGAGCCGTTCCTCCTACAGCTCATCCCACCAGCCTCCTCTGGTGTATACAGTATGTAGAGACTACATGTTTATAGGGGTGTCATAAATGATGTACTATATGTAGGAGAGTCATGATGTGAAGTGAAAGGTTGGTTTGAACAGGGAATATATGGGTATAGAAAAATAGGAAAGAGACTAGCGTGTGTGTGTGTGTGTGTGTGTGTGTGTGCGTGCGTGTGTGTGTGTGTATGAGCGCTGTGATTATTACGCAATCAACCCAGACAAAGAGATGTTTAACATCAGCTAGTATGTGTGTGTGTGTGTGTGTGTTTTCTGTGTGTGAGCGTGAGAGAGAAAAAGATAGAGGAAGAGAAATAGAGAGAGAAAGTAATGCATCTCGCTGCCATATTCTCCATATCTTCCTGACTCCGTTCCCTATACGCCCTTTGGTTCATCCTAGCTATCCGACATCACATCACACACTGTATGATCAATATTACCACTAGATAACGTGTAACATATATGTAACGTGTCTGGACATGGGAAAGTCATGGTAACGTCATGGGAATGACATAGCAAAGCAGGGAGTATTCTGTATTCCATATTCCATGGATCTATTTTCAGAGACAGGAGAATTCAATATTCCTTATAGGCTATCTTTCGAAATGAAGTATTCTATAAACATGCTAAGTGGGTAATATTTTTTCAGGATATTCTATATTCTGAGACGACTCCCAGTATTCCATATTCTATTTTCTATGTTCCATAGGATTCTATTCCTGAGGACTGAGAATAGCTGCAGAGAGAGAGAAACGGCGGGGGGGGGGGGGGGGGGGGGGGAGACAGAGGGAAGGTTACATGGAGCGAGAGGGAGAGAAGAGAGAGATGGGGAGAGGGAGGGAGAGGAGAGAGACAGAAGGCCTAGTCAATGTTTAAAGATGGAGTCAAAAATACCAAGGTGTGCTTCTCTCTCTTTCTATTTCTCTCTATCATTTCACTCTATAGCTTTCCACTCCTTTCTCTTATAAATTGACACATTTTCTATTTTTCTTTCTCTCCCTTTCTCCCCTCGGTCTCCTCGTCGAAAGCGAAGCTTCGTTAGGGCATAGGCTGGCTGTAAGAAGAGGTGTCCATGCAAGCGTGTGTCCGTGTGTCCGTGTGTGTGTGTGTGTGTGTGTGTGTGTGTGTGTGTGCGTGCGTGCGTGCGTGCGTGCGTGCATGTGTTCTGTCTGGATATGTAGTCCTGGGCAGGTTTGTGGAGGTCTGATTAGAGCTTTAGATACAGAATGAATGGAAAGTACGAATCTTTCTTTAGACGTACCAGTCTCGCAGCAGCAGTGTGAAAGAATTGAGACGTTGTTGAGTACATGATGCTGGGAACATTAGGAACTGTCGTCGTAAGCAAAGATTACCCTTATTTGACATTCCGGAACATCCCTGTAAAATGGCTGCCGTTTAGACACACAGTCTGTGATGGCAGCCATGAAGTTTCCAGTATTTCTTCTTCCCTCCATTTCACTCTCTCTCTCAATCTGTCTCGAACACCAGATCCACTGTTCACCAAATATAAAACTGCAAAGTTAAAATACATTATCCCAATATAATGTATAGATATTATGTTTTCTATGAAAATAGAGTTACTATGTTGGTCGTTCCACCAATTCGTTGCCTTTTGAGATGTGTAACTTGGTGAGAAAAAATTTCACCTAATTTTGATTTCACCTAATTTTAACATTCTGTCATAAAGAGCACATATTCATCTGAATAAAAAACACATCTTCCCATCTCAAGAGTTTTTTTTTTAAGGACTATAGTAGGGGCCTATTGTACGTGCCTATTAAGTGCCAAATAAAGTAACAGGGTTGACCATTTCTTTTTAAATCAGCCATAAATCCTGTTGTTACAGGGGAAATGGTACTCTAGGTTGTTGTGTGCAACAGGAAGAAGCAACTGAACGCAATCTTCACACAAAATATGGCATGTTATGATCGACCCGCTCAGTTTTCCACCACAAAACGGCCAAAAAGAGTAGAACCAGCTCACCTGCTTTTACACTATGATTTGACTATTAAATATTTTAAAAGGAATAGTTTCACAAAATTGAGAGTTATTGTTGTTTTTTTTACCTTAAAATTAGTCACTAATCACATTATATCAATCATAATCTTCAGAAAATAGCTTGGGCTTTTACAATCAAGGTGAAAACTTGGAGAAATGTTGGTGTTAAATGGGTTCAAATCTTCCTGGAAGTTACAGAGGGTGCACAGAGGGACATGTCAAAATGCAGAATTTGAGCACTTTACCAAGTCTTTATTCATATAAAAATGTATTGAATTCTCCATGTGGTCTATATTAAAGGGCACTTCGATAAAACATACTTTTAAAATTCAATATTGGAGCACAATTTCTACATAATTGTAACGACTCTCCTTGGTGGTAGGAAGAGTAGACCAAAGCGTAGCGTGGAAAGTGTTCATGATTCCTTTTATTCAAAAAACACTCAAACAAAATAACAAAAGCGAAAACGAAAGTTCTGTCAGGCTAAGACACTAAACAGAAAACAAGATCCCACAACCTAATGGTGGGAAAAAGGGCTGCCTAAGTATGATCCCCAATCAGAGACAACGATAGACAGCTGCCTCTGATTGGGAACCACATTGGCCAAAACACAAAGAAACAGAAGACAGAATTTCCCACCCGAATCACACCCTGACCTAACCAAACATAGAGAATAATAAGGATCTCTAAGGTCAGGGCATGACAATAATATAAAAAATATAAACCCCAAAATATATATAGAAAAATATCTAAAAGTGACCTCTTGTGAAAAAAATAGTCACTGTTAGCCATTAAGTACCAACTGAGGGACACAATGTACATTTCCATAAAACACTGCTGCTGAGTGGATTTTTCTGAAGAGCTGAACTAGTAGTTTTTTTTTACAGCTTTAAACACACACACACACACACACACACACACACACACACACACACACACACACACACACACACACACACACACACACACACACACACACACACACACACACACACACACACACACACTCCTGGCACCTGAAGGAGTCATCAGAGTTAGTGCTCCTCTGGCACATCGATCTTAATCTCTATACGAACACAAAGGTTATTTATGCATTGCAGTTATATACAATCACACAACGCCTAACTATGGACTGTATTGTGTATTTAGACAGTTATAGACAGTTATATAGCTCTACTTGTTATATTTTCTTACACGGAGGGTAGGGCTCGACTTGCCCCGACCAGACCCTGAAGCACACACACGCCACAGATTATGAAAATGGCCTGGATTAATTTAAAGTTTTTGCTATGAATGCAAATACCGCCACTTCTGCATTTTCTATAAGTAGTTCATCAGGAAAACTCAATCAACACTGAGCTGAACAAAATGACTATCCAACCTTATCACTACTACCACAGCACGCGCATGTGTGTGTGTGAGGTGTGATTTTGTTCATTGATTAAACTCCTCCTCCTCCGACTAAATAATGCATGGAAGGAAATAAATAATCTCTTTCTCTCTATGTCTCTCTCTCTCTCTGTATGTCTCTCTCTTTCTCTCTGTATGACTCTCGTTATCTCTCTTTCTCGCTCTCTCTCTGTCGCTCTCTCTATGTCTCTCTATGTTTCTCTCTCCATCTCATGACTCTTCCAATATGGTTGAATAGAATGGAGCCATTAGATTACTATCTATTATTACTGCAGAGAGCGAGAGAGCGGGAAAGAGAGAGCAGACAGAGGTGGTTTCCCTATAGAGAGTCATCTTTAGTCAGTCTGTGACCCCCCCCCACCCCCCTCCCCCACCCTCTCTAGTTTTCTCGGTAGGGGACATGAGGACAGCAGGAATAGGGTCATGAGTCGGCCATCAAGCTGTGTGTATACGCGTGTGTCTCTTTAGCTGAGAGTGAAACCCACATCCAGTCACCGCCCTTCCCCCTCTACACTGACACACACACACACACACACAAACCACACTTGAGATTGGCTCTCTGGCTCCCAGCTTCGACATTTTTATTTTCCATCTCAATCTACAGTTGCATAAGTGTTGAGGTGTGCCCAATGTATTCACACTGTCTGTCTGTCTCTGAGTGTTTTAAGGGAAAATACAAAGTGCATCTCAATAGTCTAAAGTGTCTTCCTCTCCTCGTCTCATCTTCTTCATCCTCACTGAATGTCTAACAACCGGATAGGACCGGATCAGACCGGATAGTTCAAAGCTAATTTCCCACTAAGTCTCTGACTATCCACCATATTATTTTCACCTCTCCTGTTTATGGCGCAATGGGTAACCTTGCCTGAGACCTGAATACTTGCGTTAGGTCCTACAACCTATGCCAAGGGCTTTATCTCAGTGGGCTAACACACTTTTGTGTCGTGCAGATGGTTCAAACCCAGTCGGAATGAGAGCTAGGTGAAACAAAATGGCTACCTCCCTGTAGGTTAATGGGGGAGAGTTTTATAACAGGAAGTCTCTCTCTCTCTCTCATACTAATTGATTTGACACCTATAAGTCTCAGAGTATTTTTCTCAGAGTTCTTAGGGGATATTCAGGACAAACTCGGCATTAGAAGAAAATACAAACACACATATTCCAGGCAAACTCTGCCTATATATATGCACCCTAAAATTATACATTGTTAATATCCTATTCACCCCCCCCCCCCCAACACCCGACTGAACTACTTACTGATTGTGAGGGTGAAGAGATGGAGAAAGAGAGAACTTACACACACTTATGACAAAACCCTAAATGTATACATAAAACCATTATTATCATCATCATCACCACAACAAGCATCATCATAACCAAATGGGGGTATTTTATAGGTATTATTAGACACTCTTGCATGCAGAGACAACGGTGTGAATCTATACAGTATAGGTCCACATTTCTAAAAGCTTGTGGGCGTTCTCTTAAAGCTGGAGACTGGATGCTGGATGCCATGGCAACCATATAGGATGTGGAAGAAAGGGCTATTTAAGGAATTCTATAACAACCCTAGAATGTGGAATCCAGGGTGATTTCTAGAACTGTTCCTTGTCCGTTCCATTTCTCTCCAGCTCTACACTGGCCAGGTATAGAATCAAATGGAATTTAATTACATTTAATTCAACTTAATGTAATAAAATAGAATACAGTATGCAATATGATATGATACAATACAGTAAAGGGAATGTAGGGGGAAAGTCTACATTTTTACATAACATTAAAAACACACACAAGCACTCAAATTTCCTCTCTCTGTCCCTGGTTAGAGGGTGTGTGCGCGATCATTACAGTGTATTTCCCACTGAGACAGCTGCAGTTACTCTGTCTGTCTATCAACTCTCCCTCTCTTTCTACTGAGCTCATTTGACCAGACAGCAGGCAGCCACAGGAGGTTGGTGGGATCTTAATTGGGGAGGATGAGCTCGTGGTAATGACTGGAGCGGAATCAGTGGAATGGTATCAAATGGAATGGTGGAATGTGGAATGGTACCATTCCGTTTGCTCCGTTCCAGTCATTATTATGAGCCGCCTTCCCCTCAGCAGCCTCCACTGCATGCATCATCTTTCATCTTTACTTTTTGTTATTCTGGATTCATGGAAGGTATTTCCATGTTGGTATATGTTTGATCATTCTGTCTTCTTGGCAGGCCAAGTTCCATGATTGATTCTGCTTCCTGAGATCAGAGTAGAGATGTATAGAAACCCAAACGGATCATTAACGTGGTCTTTCTAATGGGGATACTCTGCAATATCCTGCAACTCTATGGCTCTAAATTAAAGTCACTTGACCTGACCAAAAAAAGCTCTGGGCCCTAGTTATAATATGTGAAGGCTCTTTGACAGGCTCTTTAAAACCAAAACATTTATAAAGCACCAAGACCTCGCAGTTTACAACCCAAAAATATTAGGGACCTCATGGTAGACAGAGACAGAGTTTGAGAAGTTCTCGAGTCAGAGAGAGACATAGAGAGGAGAATGTAAAGATGAAACAACATTTATTGAGGCTTTAGAGAACTTAAGTTTTTTTGCCATACGCCAAAAACGTCTGCTTCACTTTTCCGATTCCTTTAAGTCATGAGATTAGAAATCGTGCATGAAAGTCAACTACAGTAAGACGAGTGACTGACTGACTTGTGACTTCGAGCTGACTCTCTCTCTTCCCATTTATCTCATACGAGTACTAATCCCCAATCATTTGAAATGCAAAGTAAAAGCTTATATATTCCCCTAACCTCTCTCCCCCCACACACACCCTGATTATAAAATCTGCATAGGGAGCGATGGGTGTCGTGTCAGGCCTCAGATTGTGATGGCAGTAGAGCAAGGGGTTGTGGGTAAAAGCCTGTCAGTTAACGAGATGCAGCAGTCTCCCAGGATCCTCCCTAGCTGTGAGAGGAGCTAGGAAGGCTCATCTCTCCCGCTCTTTCTGTGTATCTCTTTCTCTCTTTTTCTTATTATCTCTCTCTTATTCTCTCTCTCTTTTATTCTCTCTCCCTCTCTATCTCTCACTCTCCATCTCTCATATGCTCTATCTCTTATTCTCTCTCTATGTTTCAGTCATATTAGAGCTTATAGGGAACTTACACTTTTCTCTCAATCATCTGTACGTGGTCCCTTTACACTTTTCTCTCAATCATCTGTACGTACGTCCCTCTTTTCTTCTCCCTTCCCCTCAGGACAGAAGACCACTGTGTTTGGTGTTGGACCACCATCTACTGGTCAAGTCTGGTAGGGCGGGGCAGTTGGAGCACCATCTACTGGTCAGGTCTGGTAGGGCGGAGCAGTTGGAGCACCATTTCTGGACAGGTCCGGTAGGGCGGGGCAGCTGGTGTTGTGAATCAGGCCGCTGTGGTGATGAGACCGGCTACTTCCCAACACCAGGGTCTCTCCTTAACCTCTCACCTACGACGCCTCAACCCTGACTTCCAGAGCTGGGTTAAATACATATGTCAAATACCTTTCACCCGTAACCTCTGCAGTGAAGAGGGCGGAGCCTACCTCCCAACACAAAGGACTTTCTCTATCCCTGACCTTTGGTGTTGTATAATGTATGTTGTGATTACATGTATTGGAATGGAATGGTAGTGTAGGTAGGGTGTTGCTGATGGCCTGTAGGCCGTGTGTAAATTGACTATGAACACAGCTGCAGCTTAAATAGATCTTTCCTTGCAGCACTCGACCACACGACTAGACAATAATCAAAAGGTCAATGAGGACACCATGTTAATGTGACACAATCTAGCACAACCTGGCCTGCTAGACACACATACACATACACTCTCGCACACACGCACTCACACACATTCAGCACTGCTGTTACAACTTATTATTACTATTTATTTAAACTGCTATACCAAGTCCCTTTACTCACTTTACTACTTGTATTAAACCGTCTTTATTTGTATCTCAATCATAGGTTACTGTATATATTCTATTGTGTAGCCTACATACTTCTCATAATAGTTTTTATTACTCTTTTTTTCTTCTACTTTTTATTACTACTTGTAATTTTGAGACTTTTGTATTGATATTGTTATTGTACTGCATTGTTAAGGAAAGTTAGCAAACAAGCATTTCACTGTACCCTGTGCACGTGGCCAATACACTTTGATTTGTTTTGACATAATGATTAAAGAATGTAATTGTCGGCTTCTGCTATCCTAGTACAGAGAGGAAGAGCCGAAGCGAGAGGTTTAGCTCTCGCCAAAATCTGTCAAAAATCGACCTATTGTTATGGCGGAGACATGAGCATCTCGTCATTATATACAGATCTCTGCATAGTGCTATTTTTATGTTTTCCAATGATCTTGTCAACTGCCTTTCATGGACAATAAAGATGTATTGAATTTTAGTCCTGTGTTGTGTCCATTTTGTATTTGTAGCCATGTAATCTATGTGAGATGTATAAGGCATAGTTCTTGTAGCTTCTCTGGTTTGGGGCTTTAACCTGCATCCATCGACAACTTTTGGGATCAACAATAATGGGATCATGCTCACACGGAACCCAAACCGGCTGCGCACGTGCGCCATCGTGCGCTATCGTGCATAAATGTATTTCCCCCCCCCCCCCACACACCAAACGCGATCACGACACGCAGGTTAAAATGTAAAAACAAAATCTGAACCAATTACATTAATTTGGGGACAGGTCGGAAAGCATTAAACATGTATGGCAATTTAGAAAGCTAGCTTGCACTTGCTAGCTAACGTTAATTTGTCCTATTTAGCTAGCTGTTGCTGTTGCTAGCTAATTTGTCCTATTTAGCTAGCTTGCTGTTGCTAGCTAATTTGTCCTATTTAGCTAGCTTGCTGTTGGTAGCTAATTTGTCCTACTTAGCTAGTTTGCTGTTGCTAGCTAATTTGTCCTGGGATATAAACATTGAGTTGTTATTTTACCTGAAATGCACAAGGACCTCTACTCCGACAATTAATCCACACATAAAACGGCCAACCAAATCGTTTCTAGTCATCTCTCCTCCTTCCAGGCTTTTTCATCTTTGAACTTATATGGTGATCGCATCTAAACTTTCATTGTATTACCACGACAACCCACAACAAAGTTCGTCTTTCAATCACCCACGTGGGTATAACCAATGAGGAGATGGCACGTGGGTACCTGCTTCTATAAACCAATGAGGAGATGGGAGAGGCAGGACTTGCAGTGAGATCTGCGTCAGAAATAGACTTCTATTTTAGCCCTTGGAGTCACAGACGCTCTTTGGCGCATTAATTGAATAACATGGATTTCTACATTTATTTTGCGACGCTCGCGCACGCGACGTGTCCGGTCTGGTCAGCATGTCATCATTCAAACTCATAGCCTATATGTTGAATTATTCTGTATACTTCTGGCCCTTCTTTTGACACTGTGTTAACAACCCTCCAGGCGAGCTTCAATGCCATACAATTCTCCTTCCGTGGCCTCCAATTGCTCTTAAATACAAGTAAAACTAAATGCATGCTCTTCAACCAATCGCTGCCTGCACCTGCCCGCCTGTCCAACATCACTACTCTGGACGGCTCTGACTTAGAATATGTGGACAACTACAAATACCTAGGTGTCTGGTTAGACTGTAAACTCTCCTTCCAGACTCACATCAAACATCTCCAATCCAAAGTTAAATCTAGAATCGGCTTCCTATTCCGCAACAAAGCATCCTTCACTCATGCTGCCAAACATACCCTTGTAAAACTGACCATCCTATCAATCCTCGACTTCGGTGATGTCATTTACAAAATAGCCTCCAAAACCCTACTCAATAAATTGGATGCAGTCTATCACAGTGCCATCCGTTTTGTCACCAAAGCCCCATATACTACCCACCACTGCGACCTGTACGCTCTCGTTGGCTGGCCCTCGCTTCACACTCGTCGCCAAACCCACTGGCTCCAGGTTATCTACAAAACCCTGCTAGGTAAAGTCCCCCCTTATCTCAGCTCGCTGGTCACCATAGCAGCACCTACCTGTAGCACGCGCTCCAGCAGGTATATCTCTCTGGTCACCCCCAAAACCAATTCTTCCTTTGGCCGCCTCTCCTTCCAGTTCTCTGCTGCCAATGACTGGAACGAACTACAAAAATCTCTGAAACTGGAAACACTTATCTCCCTCACTAGCTTTAAGCACCAGCTGTCAGAGCAGCTCATAGATTACTGCACCTGTACATAGCCCATCTATAATTTAGCCCAAACAACTACCTCTTTACCTACTGTATTTATTTATTTTGCTCCTTTGCACCCCATTATTTCTATCTCTACTTTGCACCTTCTTCCACTGCAAACCAACCATTCCAGTGTTTTTTTACTTGCTATATTGTATTTACTTCGCCACCATGGCCTTTTTTATATTTTTATTTATTAATATATTTTATTTGCCTTCACCTCCCTTATCTCACCTCACTTGCTCACATTGTATATAGACTTATTTTTCACTGTATTATTGACTGTATGTTTGTTATACTCCATGTGTAACTATGTGTTGTTGTATGTGTCGAACTGCTTTGCTTTATCTTGGCCAGGTCGCAATTGTAAATGAGAACGTGTTCTCAATTTGCCTACCTGGTTAAATAAAGGTGAAATAAAAACAAAATAAAAAATTAATTAGGTTTGACTTTCTTAGATATGATAGACTAAATGAAAAATGTAGCCTAGCCTACAGTATCTAAGAAAATTGATGTAAATTTGACAACAAATGAAATTAGAGCGATGTCGGACGTTCGTGGCTATGCGCATGCCCAGTAGGATAGCATCAAGCTCACTGCAACAGGTGTGATTTAAATTGGAAATGAGGCAGGGAGAGCTAGCCTGGACAGGCTCTACATAACATTTTCAATTAACGAGAACGTTTAAAACTAGATTTGTTTATTAGAATAATTTCTGTAAACAAATCCTGTAGGACTACTAATTTCGGTGACATTCTTATCACTTAGCCCTACTAATTCTGAATTTGCATCGAAATTGAATGGAGCGATTTTGGCCTACTAGCCAGCGTCTGAATTTGACAGTTGTGTTATTTATTTATCATCCGACAAATACTTATAGCCCATGCATGGTATTTCCCGTGGCCTAAGTTAAACATACGTTTATTTTATTCGTGGGAAGTGACAATTTTGGTTTACATTTTTTCTTTCAAAGTTAGCTTTTGAACAGATTTTTTCAGCAAGGTTTATCAAACTCTAATAACGCATTGACAGACAAAAAGTAAAGAAAAAACGGTGCAAATAAAATATTTTTCGTGTTCGCTGATAAAATAGCTCTGAAATGCGACCATGCTCCCATCTACAGGGAGGGTAAAATTAAATCGAAGCGTACTGAAAGTTGAAGGCAATAATGGACTGCCAATCGTGCCCAGACGGAGACGGCCATTCAAAGTGTTGTACTCGCCAACCGGCGAGACACATGGCGATCCTAACCGCATCAGGAAAACTCTGGAATGCTCTTCACAAAACAGCGAATTGAAAACGAAGGATGCTTTTGTTTTGGGGAACACTGAATCCTCAGTTTTGAAATCCGAAAATCATAATTTCCCCCCATACTTGGGGACAGAAAAGGGGCACCTTGCGAGTGAGACAGCTGTCGGAAAAACAACTGCGGTGCCAGCAGACAGTGGGGAACAGAGGTCACCACCATTGACTGAATGTGAAGGTATGGAGTTGTCCAAGATAAATTATTTTAAATACAATGGGCATTTGAGCACTGGGAATTACTTTGAGGTGAAAGTAGATGGGCCATATACTAGAAGCAAATATGTATAGGCTAAAGTCAGGGGACCTCACACAAGAAGTACATCTTCAACTAGGCCGAATAGGGTGACAGCGGGGCATAAGAAAGAACTATGTTGCAGGCTGCAGTTCGCGGTGTCCTTTGGCAGCGAGGGCTCCTACGAACTGACTGATAAAATCAATACTTTTAACCAAGCAATTTCCAAGGGTAAAAACTCTAGGCGCGTTTCTTATTACATAGAGAGCGACCTATCGGTGAAGTCCAGAGTGAGAGCGTGCGGTGCAGCTGTCAATACTCGAGATGTTGCTGCTGGCATGCCCCCAGCGACATTGGCCAAGAAAACTAGAAAATCTGTGCTGAGAAGAACACGATCAATAGAGCGCAAGAGGAACGTCTCTTGTTTAGAGTCAGTCAAGGCAGTTGAAGAGCAGTCTCCAGCTCAGTCACGAAAAAGAACCAATAACCCGGTGAGTGCTGCTTTGAAACTTGCGAAAGCGCAAGGGAGGGAAGGAAAGTTTGAAGTTGAGAATTTACAATCTGCAACGTCCGCTGCAAGTGCAGGGACAGAACGAGGAGGTGCAGAATCTACCGAAGGGGATGCTGGCCACGCCGTAAAAAGGGCACTCTCCCTACTTAATGGGATTTCAAGTAAGATACATTTTTTACAATTGTATCGTATTGAATGGAGCACTGCATCGATAATGTGATTGACTGGTTTCGTTTGCAAGCTAGCCTGCCTCAACATGCTAGGTATAGGTAGCTAGCCCACTAGCATTTAAGCTAGCTAGCTGGCTTGTAATCAGTACCGCTCACTCTGGCGCTAACTCCACTTGCAGCAACGTGGCAATGAATGAAACGTCACTGTTGAGGCAAGCTCAGTTTGCTGTTGCTTCTGAAATGTCTGTTACCTTGTCGACCAAAATTACATTATGAATGCTGTGCTCCACGCAGTCTGCATTTCTTGCTTGCCAGGAGACAGTTGATGACTAGCGGGCATTTATTTCACATGGCTAACTGACTAGATAGCTTTAAAGTTGTATGAATTTGTAGTAATGCATTGAGAAGTCTGTATTGGTAATTCAGCTTTGATCAACCCATGAAAGTGATCTAGTTATAACTTATGACGCTTGAGCCTGATTTCAATTGATCGTAACTGATGTACGCTAGATTCCAATTAATCTCCACGTTATTTATGGTAAAATGAGTTGAAGTCTGTGTATAAACCCTGGATGACTGACAGGAGGCGCTGTATTGAAGCCACCGTGCAGCCATCTTGGCACAACTCTACAATGTCTACGTTTCTGACACGTTTATTCTATTACACCTCAATGCATACTTTTAAATTATATTATGTGAGCTAAACATAAAAACAAAACAACATTTATTTAAAAGAATATATATTTTAGTGCTAATCTTACTGTCCCCACTACAACAAAAATACTTAAATACATGTAATTTTGTCCTTGAAACATTTAATTTAAGTAATATAGAATTCCATTCATTCCTATGGAGGACTGCTTTTCCTGGAGTGCCAATATGGCCAACCGGTTGCTTCAAAGCCCCTCAATGGCTAATACATAGCATCAGCAATCCAGGGTTTATATGTCATTGGTTGAAGTAGATGCATTTTCAGACTACTTAGCTTATAGGTTGCAACTCAATAGTGGTAATTGACTTCCTCCCCTCATCTCCTTTCCTTCCCTCATCTCCTTTCCCCCCCCTCGTCTCCTTCCCTTCATTTGCACTGATGTCAAAAAAATGTACAAGTGTTGGCCTTTCCCTGGTAGGCGGTCCAATGTTCTAGTGAGGTTAAATGAAGGAGAGGAGTCAAGGAGAGGAAGCTAGTTGAAACTATTGAGATACACCCATAGTCAGCTTAAAATAACTTAGATCAACTGACGGTGTTCATCTCCGCTTCCAGATATTGATAGGAGTCCCATTGTTACACGCCATCGCCCCAAACACCCTGTCAGCTCGCCATCCTGTCCACAGCGGTCAGTCAGGAGAGTGGTCAAATCCTTGTGCTGCGCCCTGTGTGGAGAAATTAAATACACACCCCCTAAGAGAAGGAAGCTGACCAGGGTTGAGCCAGTAGGAGTTGGAGTGACAGGCAGAGGCAGGGCCAGCGTCCTCAGCAGAGTAGTGGGGCTTGAGCAGCCTAAGGTCAGGGTTAAAACCAGGAAGAATTTCACCTCCACCATTAAGGCCCCCAAGAAGCTGGTGATCTGGATAGGGAGGTACCCCAAGGTCAAGCTCTGCGATGTAGCTCAAGTATGTGACGTCTCGGTTGGGGGCTTTTCCTGCCTGCTGCCGGCCCAGCTCCTGACTTCCAAAGTAGTGCATTGTTTCAAGTGGGACTATCGGAGCGAAGTTAGTCTGTTAGGGCCTAGTTGTCGCAGCGGAGGGAGCCATGGGCTTGAGACGATTGGGGAGCGCCTTAGTAGAAAGAAGTCGTATCACTGTTCTCAGTGTGGGAAGAATGGTCAGCTTCTGACGCCGACTGAAATTCACCAGTGCATGCACATGGGGGCGCACGGATTGACTGAGTCAAATCGTTCTGCATCTCTCGCTGCCTCGGAGGGCGGGATGTCTGAAGCATCCACCAATGGTTTTGCTTGTCTCTCACTAGGTAAGCAGCAGGTGAGCAGGGGGTCAAGCGGGGCTGGAACGCATGACAGAGGCATTCTTGAAGACTCTGGAACAGGAAGTGATGACATAGAAACAGGAAAGCCAGTCGCTAAGCGGATGAGATTGGGTTATGTCCACGGAGACATAATGGAGCAAAAACAATCTAGTCCAAGCGAACCAGAACTGGAGCCTGGGATAGCTATAGCTTCCCTCGAAGACAGTCGGACGTGGTCGGAGATGCCATGTGACATCCCGCCGTATTTTCACACAAGTCATGTCAGTCGTAGTCATAGCAACGCTACAGATGCTCCTGTGAGATCACACCAGTTGATGGCACGGGATGGAGGCTGGAGGGTTGGGCCTGGGGGAGGTGACAAGTCACTGGAGTCCCCTGCCAACGGGATGCTGTCTCCCTGGTCCGTGGAGAACGGAGTGGGGGTAGACCCCCCCTCTGACAGTGACACTGAGGAGCAAGACCTGTTCTCCTGTCGTAGAGTGGTGGCCTACATGAAGAGGCTGCACCTGTCCTGTGCACGCACCTACCTCTCCTGGCCCTTCCCCAAACCTGATTCTGCACAGTCACTCCCTGTGACATCATCAGTTCTCAACGCTAATGGACCACTGACACCTCCAGGGGAGTCTGAGTCATCAGCTGTGGGCTGTGTTAATGGAGCCTCGATGAACGGATATGGAGACTCACTGGTGAGGGCTGAGAGAACCGGAGTTCTCACCTCTCACTGTACAGTCTCTGAATACACTCCACAGACAAGCTACCAGGTCTATGCTCATAGGAATGGGATGAAGGGAGATGTAGAAGAGGGAGAGGGAAATATGATGGAAGAGAAAGTCATGAGCAATGGAATAGGAGGAGGAGAAGAGGATGAGAGCGTGACCCGGTGTTCACTCTCTCCTGACACTTCAAGCAAGGTGTACCCATACCACCCCCTGTGTCACAAGAAGCCAAAGTCCCAACTCAGAACTAGGGGTCTCCATCGCAACAAAGCTTCCATCTCCCCTCCACCTGAAGCTCCCACCATCTCCACCCTCCTCACCCCACCCAAAAACCACAGTGAAACTGATAAAGTTTTTTCTGTTTCCTCCAGCCTTTCTCAAACTGACACAGACACCGTTTCTTGCCTCTCTCCACCCAAAACTGACTCTGTCTCAACCTTCCCTCCACCTAAAGTCAGTGGCGGCGGTGAGACAGCCTCCACCCCCCCTCCTATAGGCCTCGGTAGTGACATAGACACAGCCACCGCCGCCTTTCTTCTGTTCTCATCTGCATCCCAAAGCATAGAGACATCCCCACCACCCTCCTCTCCTACTCCCTCCTCCCCTCGGAGGAAGGATGAAGGTGAGGCTATGTTCAATGCAACCTCCTCCCCGTCAGCTGTGGACAGTAAGACAGACACGTCTCACTCAGACTCCTTTCACTCAGCAGAGTCATCCCCTCTTCCACCAGATTTCTCCTGTCTTTCAGCTGAATCCTCCTTTCTCTCATCCAGCTTCTCACTTCTGCCTCAAGAAAAAAGAAAGGCAGAGGGAGTGGAGGTGCAGAGAAGAGAGGGAGATGAAATAAAAGGAGAGGTGACTGCGAGTGGAGAACTGAAGGTTTTGGTTTTACCAGGCAGTGAGTCCTCCAGTCCAGAGAAGCAGGAGCAGCAGCGTCCAGAGCAGAAGAGCACACAGGGAGGCTTGTCGCTCGGCAAGCCCAAAGAGAGAGAGGCTGTGGTGGCCACGATCAGTAACCTCGCCCCTGGGATTCTTGGAGGTCAAACACCAATGCTGTGCATAACACGCCTGATGCTGCAGACACAGAGCTACTCAGAAGAGGACGATGACTTTGTAGATCAGAAAGAGAAGTTGTCCAGTGCAGTAGATGTTGGAACACAGGCCCAGGCAACCTCCACTGATGAAGATGATGGTACATGTGGTGAAGAGGGGAAATCACAGTCTTCTGGAGATGGGACACTAGAGCCTGTTAGAACCCAGCCCTGTACTGATAAAGATGTCGATCATCATAATCAGTCCACCTCCTGTACTAAGGTCACGTCTGAGAACCAGGAAGCCGGCACTCCTTCCTCGTCCGGGTCACACACTCAACACCAGGAAGTAGAAGTCAGGGCAGGGTTAAAGGTCAAGCTGGATAGTGACCCCAAAGCTGACCTCTTGGATGAGTTCACAGCCTATGAGCAGGACATCCTGCTTGTGGATGTTCTCCTGGATGACCCAGAGCTGTTTGGCAGCTTGCCTCAGGACCGTGACCCCATGCGGGGGTCAACCAGGGGACAAAGGGCCGCTAGAGCCAGGACCACCATTGGGGCAGGGAGAGCCCTACTACTCACGGGTGCAGGTCCCTCATGGGCCACTGAGAAAAGGTATGATTGTTTTAAGTTAGAATTTGTTAGCTACCTCTTATACAGGACTTTGAAAATGCTCTCTCTCTGTTTTGTCTTATAGCTCCACCACGGGTACAGATGGGCCTCCTGGTTCTAAGACCGACCAGAGAAGAATTATCCACTTTAAAGGTTTGTGCCTCTGAAAGGGTCAATAGAAGTGTGTGTGTGTACACACACACAATATAAACTATGGAAAGACTGAAAACCAACTAGTGTGAAATTCTGATAAATCTCTTTGTCGGTCAATAATTACCTTTTTAAAATGAGATGATAGTGTAAACCTGTTGTAATGTGTGTTTTGTGTTTAGATGAGGAGAATGCAGGACGGTCTTGGAGACCTGTAGCCAGCTCCAACCCTAAGCCTGCCCTGGTCCACAGCAACAGCTGGCCCCCTACTGTCCACGTGTTACATCCAGACCAGGTCAGCTCATAGCATCAAAATCACTTTATTCACCAAGTACATTTACCAATATCCAGAATTTGACTCAGTGAATAGGTGCTGCCTGCAATAGACATTGTACTAACAGATTACAGCCACATAGACAGCATACAGAATATGGAGTATAAGCTGACTTGCAGTACGGTGAGGATCTACAATTTACAGATATATATATGCAGAGGGAGAGATGCTCATAGCATAAACCATGATTGGGGTCAATTCAGGGAAAAAAATGCTTTTGAATAAGTACAATTGTGACATTGCTGTATTGTGTGTTTGAGCAGGGTGGAACTGACTACAACTACATGCCAATGAAGGCAGAGATCTCTGAGAGGTATATGACTGTTACACTGGCTAACACAATATACCATGTAGGCCTACTCCAACCAACACTACACCTCTACTGCAATAATACTGTTCATCAATACTTCATTCCTTTCATACCACTGCACTTCTATCAGAGATGATGATGGTTGAGAAGGGTAGTGGTGGCGATGATGGTTCAGAGTTGAAGGAGAATGATGATTAAGTTGTGTTGCAGGGCCAAGGCCATCCAGTCTCTGAACTCATTTAAGAGCGCACTGCCTTATCTGATGACTGGAGACTCCTGGTGCAATGGTGAGGGGGAAAACACAACATCCACGATACATAATGAAAACTTGTATCTGTACAGCTTTGATGTGAAGCCGTTGAGAAGGCAGAGAGAACTGACTCATGTGGTGTTCCATAGGACATACAACCTCATGTAAAGACCCAGCGGCAGCAGACACCGGCCCTCAAAGACAATTTGACAGTGTAACTACCTCTCATAATAAAACTACTTCTCATATTTGTCTTTATACAAATATACTTTTATGAATTGTCCTAGTTATCCATAAAAAAAAAAAGATTTGATGAATTCCCTCTCTCCTCCCTCTTTCCTCCATTCCCTTCCTCCCTCTGCTCCATTCCCTCTTTCCTCCATTCCCTTCCTCCCTCTGCTCCATTCCCTCTCTCCTCCATTCCCTTCCTCCCTCTGCTCCATTCCCTCTCTCCTCCATTCCCTTCCTCCCTCTCCTCCATTCCCTTCCTCCCTCTGCTCCATTCCCTTCCTCCCTCTCCTCCATTCCCTTCCTCCCTCTGCTCCATTCCCTCTCTCCTCCATTCCCTTCCTCCCTCTCCTCCATTCCCTTCCTCCCTCTGCTCCATTCCCTCTCTCCTCCCTCTGCTCCATTCCCTCTCTCCTCCATTCCCTTCCTCCCTCTCCTCCATTCCCTTCCTCCCTCTGCTCCATTCCCTCTTTCCTCCATTCCCTTCCTCCCTCTGCTCCATTCCCTCTCCTCCATTCCCTTCCTCCCTCTCCTCCATTCCCTTCCTCCCTCTGCTCCATTCCCTCTCTCCTCCATTCCCTTCCTCCCTCTGCTCCATTCCCTCTCTCCTCCATTCCCTTCCTCCCTCTGCTCCATTCCCTCTTTCCTCCATTCCCTTCCTCCCTCTGCTCCATTCCCTCTTTCCTCCATTCCCTTCCTCCCTCTGCTCCATTCCCTCTCTCCTCCATTCCCTTCCTCCCTCTCCTCCATTCCCTTCCTCCCTCTGCTCCATTCCCTCTCCTCCCTCAGTATTGCAAGTACTATTTCAGCATGTCAGACTGTTTCCATAAGACCTGTTGGTTCCTCCATGTGCCCAAGAGAGGAGACGAGAAGGTAGGCTGCTACTGCCTCCATAACCACCTGGGTCCTCTTCATTATGGTGCACCGTAGCAAAAACATTTACCTATGGAAAATAAATTGTGCTGTAGTCCAAATTGGTAGCACTGCTGATGTAAGAGCACCCTCTGCTTGTGATTAAGAACTTGAGCTTTAATAGTAATGTTCATGCCAACTGGAAGGATTAATGGATATGATGGTGTCCATTGGTTGACTTGTGAATTCTTTCCATGTCAAGATTGCTGAGTGTTATGTCTTGACTATTTAATGCGTTTTATTTTCTTCTAGTTCTGTGTGGAGACGGTGCTGAGGTTCGTCAGGTCTTCCAACCCTGTCTGTCTGCAGAGGGCAGGTTAGTGTGTGTTTTGATTAAATTGTAGTGCTGATTGCTCCTCGGACATATCTGACTGAGGTAGATGCATGAACAACACAGATGGATCGTTCTTTGACACGCTTCACTGTCCTGCTCTTGCTTACAGTCCGTGTCCCTTCTCTCTGCTTTCATACCTCCGTCCATCTCCCTTCAGTGTCAGTGTTTACGTCGTACTACCAGTTCAGTCCTCCAGGAGTCTACCACACCCCTCTGGTCCTGAATTCTCTCCTGGCCGCTCTGCTCAAAGCTGGCTTTCTGTCTGACATCATCACGGTGCTGCACGTCAGCACCGCCCACAACATACTGGTACGAACACACACAAACTACACTGATTTTATTGAGGGAAGCAGCAGAAAAGTATATTTTTTTAGCTACTTTAATAACCAGAGGTGGTAATGTGCGAGGGAGACATGCTCTAGCAGGCGACGGAGGGGCCTTGCTGTGTGTGTAATGTGAGTGACACAGGGAGCGAGGAGGAGGGAGAGCAACCAACCAAGCTGAGTCAAGCTAGTAAAATAACTGAGCTTATTTATCATCCGATATGATTAAGTAGTACCTGTTTTGGCTGTATCAAACTGAGAAAGCAAGTTGGCTAATTTAGCTAGCTAGGCTAATTGAGGCTGCATGTGCTTTCTCCCTGTCCTACAGTTACAAATAACACCTCCATTTAGATTAAGTAGCTGCCTACCTGTTGACTCTTGGTCGTTTGTAGCATAATAGTTTCATTTAAGTCAACAATTTCCTTTGATTACATCATCTCCTTACTTGCTTTGCTGCACGCAGAGGCTCTGACTATAGTGCCGTTTTGAAGACTTGTGATTGACCGACAAGCTACACGCGCCACTCTGCATAGGCTATTCGCGTTGAGCAGTGGTGACATACTGTTAATGTTTTATCAGCAACTCTCTGTCCATCGCCGTTGTAATCTACTGTGAAGCCAAAATGTTCACAAACTGGAGATTTAAACTATGATGGAGGATCGACCCCCACCACTCGCCATCGTACAGTACTAGTTCCCGGCAGCGCTTCACAAAAGGAATGTGCCAGTTAAGATTATAATTTCTATTATGTGCGTATAGGCTCTAGTTTTAACAGAATGCCCTACAAATGTTTTTCAGCTCAGTTACTTGAGGCAATGGTATCAATGCAGCGTAGGCATAGCCTATAGGCCTAGTGTTTTAGTAGATTGTTTTTATATATTCATTCGTGTGCGAACCAAGGTCCCTGTGCAGGAACGGTTCAGTACGAATACGTGTACCATTACACCCCTAGTGGTCAGCAAAGCAAACAGGTTTTATTTGACTGTCCCTCTCCCCCATCTAGCCCAGTCCAGCGTTTCTCCTGGCTCTGTTTGACTATGTGGGAGAGAAAGACCAATCCGTCTTACCTGAACTCATTCAACTCACCTCTAAGGTACTAAGGTGTATGTGTCTGTTTGTCAGTGGAGGATTGTGTGATAAGCTATAGGGAGGAAAGGCTCATTGTAATGGCTGGAATGGAATAAATTGAATGTTATCAAACATATAGAAACCTTGTTTGACTTCATTCCATTTATTCCAGCCATTACGATGAGCCTTTCCACCTATAGCACCTCCCACCAGCCTCCTCTGGTGTGTGTCCACTGAAGCTGACTTGTTGTTTGTCAGTTTTATTTGTTTTAAGTAAAGAGTGTGACCCTGCTGATCTAAATGGTGTGAGTTCAGATGGTGGATGCAGGCTTGGGGTTAAATGTGGACCAATGTGAGCGTGTCCTACACATGTTCCTTCAGTCGCCACAATACCACCCAGCAGACTCACCTGAGAATTACACAACTAAACCTGGCAACCACAGGTGAGTCTATCCTACACACACTTCACATACATCTTACACACACTGTCGGGTCAGTCCTGTACCTGGCAACCCAAGCCTGTTTTAGGATCTGGCTGAGAAACCCATGGGTGCGTTCAGTTCGATTTAACGTTTACTACGTTGCGTGATGGTTTGTACTGAACGCGACGTTTCCCCAAAACGGTGTGCACCGTTCTTCAAAAGCCTTTGAGGCACGTTTGGTGGGGTGTGGCGAGGTGTCGCAAGATCAATATAAACTAAGTAGCCTTCGGCTCATAGGAGAAGATCTCCTGTTTCTGTAGCATGATGTACAAGTACACCCTCTGGACAGGATGCTAGGCTGATCAATATGGGTGTGGCCATTAGAAATTGCAAAACTCGTGCATTACACAATCTCTAGGCCGCCATATAATCATACTGTTATTGAACTTGGTCGTACAGTACCGTTTCTGTGGATTTTAACATTGCACATCGTTTTTTCGTACTGAACGCAGCCCAGGTTTTATCTTGTCATTGGTTTTGGTCGATTCGCTGTTTGACTTGTCCATCACTCCAGGTCGATGAACACTGAAGCGCCCACTCCTGAAGCGCTGAGTCTGGCCCATGCTCTCGTGGAGGTGAAGTATTTTTCTCTCTCCTAGTTCTGTTGCTTGTTTGATCTAAATGTAATCATTTTGGCACATTTCTCGCTCTCCTTCCTTTCCCTCTAGTTGTGTTCCCAGCAGGAGGACTGGGGGAGGTTGGGTGTAGTCTTCCGCTCTATATGCCACTCCCACAGAAGTCTTGTCGACTTACAGCACTTCAGCGGCTGCGTTGCCATAGCGCTGCTCGAGGGGGACAAAGACAGACTGGCCCTGCCCTTCGCCTCCTTCACTGAGACAGGTGAGACACTACAGAGACAGACAGGTCTTTGAGTATTGATAATGAATTAATGAATAAGGATGTATTAGTTGTCTCTGTTCCAGTGTACCAGGAGACCTAGGCTTGCGATGATATTATACTGAACAAAAATATAAACACAACATGCAGTGTTTTCATGAGCTGAAATAAAAGATCCCAGAAATGTTCCAAATGCACAAAAAATAGATTTCTCTACTTGGTGTGAACATTACATCCCTGTTAGTGAACATTTGGCATAGGAGAAGATAATCCATCCACCTGACAGGTGTGGCATTTCAAGAAGCTGATTAAAACGCATGATCATTACACAGGTGTACCTTGTGCTGTGGACAATAAAAGGCCACTTTAAAATGTGCAATTTTAACAGGGCACAATGCCACAGATGTCTCAAGTTTTGAGGGTGCATGCAATTGTCATGCTGACTGAAGGAATGTCTACCAGAGCTGCTGCCATAGAATTGAATGTTTATTTCTCTATATAAGCTGCCTCCAACGTCGTTTTAGAGATTTTCCAGTACGTCCAACTGGTCTCACAACCACAGACCACGAGTAACCACGCCAGCCCAGGACCTCCACATCCGGCTTCTTCACCTGCGGGATTGTCTGAGACCAGCCACCTGGACAGCTGATGAAACTAAAGAGAATTTCTGTCTGTAAAAAAAGCCCTTTTGTGGGGAAAAACTTATTATGATTGGCTGGGCCTGGCTCCCTTGTGGGTGGTCCTATGCCAACCCATGGCTGTGCCCCTTCCCAGTCATGTGAAATCCATAGATTAGGGCCTAATGTAATGATTGCAATTGACTGATTTCCTAATGAACTGTAACTCATAAAAACGCAACAATTAACAGTTTTACTATTTTTCTTCAGTAGTTAGTTTTCTTCTCTGTTCCAGTGTACCAGGAGACAGAGGACTGGGAGGATGGTCTGATCAAGAGCTTCCTGGGGAGAATAGGAGTCTCTCTGATGTTCAGATACCACAAGACACAACAATGGGCCAAGGTAACTGTGTGTGTTTCTCTCACACTCTGGATCAAAGGCTGGTGTAGCTGATGTGGTCTGTAATATTGGTGTGTATGTGTTCTCTCTGTGTGTGTGAAGGGCCGGAGGCTGGTGGATGTGTTATCCAGGTTAAAGGTAAACTACTCCACTCTGAAGGGACTGTTCGGTAACGAGGATGGAGCTTCTCGCTGTCACCTGATCACAATAGCTACAGAACTCTTCCTTAGGAGCGACAGTGTAGAGGGGGCACTCAACACACTCCGATGTAACGAATGCACTCTCACACACTCTCACTCCAAGTTAAACATGTAACACACACACACAGGTAATCAAGTTTCAAGTGATGGAACAAGGCGTGTGTTTGATATTTCAGACCTCTGGTGTGTTTTGTAGATAACGAGTGGTTCCTGAGTTCGTGTGTGTGGCCGTGTTCGGTGGAGGACGTAGCAGAGAGAACAACGGTTCTGGTTCGACTGGCTGAGATAACATCCCACAGAGACACACTGGAGGTCCTCACTAACCTGCCTGGTCTTAAGGAACCTGCAGGTACACACACACCCAACTGTCTCACCAACATACACTACTGGTAAAAAGTTTTAGAACACCTACTCATTCAAGGGTTTTTATTTGGACTATTTTCTACATTGTAGAATAATAGTGAAGACATCAAAACTATGAAATAATACATATGGAATCATCTAGTAACCAAATAAGTGTTTTAAAAATCTAAATATATTTGACATTCTTCAAATAGCCACCCTTTGCCTTGACAGCTTTGCACTCTTGGCATTCTCTCAACCAGCTTCACCTGGAATGCTTTTCCAACAGTCTTAAAGGAGTTCCCACATATGCTGAGAACTTGTTGGCTGCTTTTCCTTCACTCTGCGGTCTAACTCATCCCAAACCATCTCAATTGGGTTGAGGTCGAAAGATTGTGGAGGCCAGGTCATCTGATGCAGCACCATCACTCCTTTATCTTGGCCAGGTTTCAGTTGTAAATGAGAACTTGTTCTCCATTAGCCTACCTGGTTAAATAAATGTGAAATTATTTTTTTTTTAAATTAATAATAATCTTGGTCAATTTGCCCTTACACAGCCTGAAGGTGTGTTGGGTCATTGTCCTGTGGAAGGGGAAAAAACTATAGTCCCACTAAACCCAAATAAATCAGTGTCACCAGCAGAGCACCCCCACACCTCCTCCATGCTTTACGGTGGGAAATACACATGCAGAGATCATCCGTTCACCCACACCGCATCTTTTTTGGCAGTTGGCACCAAAAATCTCCTATTAGGACTCCAGACCAAAGGAAAAATATCCACCGGTCTAATGTCCATTGCTCGTGTTTCTTGGACCAAGCAAGTCTCTTCTTATTGGTGTCCTTTAGTAGTGGTTTCTTTGCAGCAATTTGACACCGTCTCCTCTGAACCAGTTCATGTTGTCTGTTACTTGAACTCTGACACATTTATTTGGGCTGCAAATTCTGAGGCTGGTAACTCTAATGAACATGTCCTCTGCAGCAGAAGTAACTCTGGGTCTTCCATTCTTGTGGCGGTCCTCATGAGAGCCAGTTTCTTCATAGCGCTTGATGGTTTTTGCGTCTGCACTTTCAAAGTTCTTGAAATTTTTCATATTGACTGACGTTCATGTCTTAGTAATGGACTGTCATTTTCTCTTTGCTTACTTGGACTTTTACCAAGTAGAGATATCTTCTGTATACCACCCCTACCTTGTCACAACACAAGTGATTGGCTCAAACGCATGAAGGAAATAAATTCCACAAATTAACTTTTAAGAAGGCACACCTGTTAATTGAAATGCATTCCAGGTGACTACCTCGTGAAGCTGGTTGAGCAAATGCCAAGTGTGCAAAGCTGTCATCAAGGCAAAGGGTGGCTACTTTGAAGAATCTCAAAAATAAAATATATTTTGATTTAACACTTTTTTGGTTACTACAAGATTACATGTTATTTCATAGTTTTGATATCTTCACTATTATTCTACAATGTAAAAAATAAAAACCCTTGACTGAGTAGGTGTTCTAAAACTTTTGACCGGTAGTGTATCTGGCCCAAGAGGTACCAGTGAGTTGCACATTTATTTATGACGTTACCAACCATGTGTGTGTGACCCTCTCCCAGACCTAGCAGACATCTCCATATACGGCTGTCTGTTCAACAATCACCTCAAGTCATGTGTCGACAGACAGACTGTGACTGTGGCCTCAGACACGCTGGGTTTCATGTTGTCTAAGAGCCTGGCTGTGGACCCTCCTCTGCTGCACACTCTGCTGCACAAACTGGGCAAGCAAAACATCTGGCTTCGGGCTAGAGCTCTCTTCAAACGTGAGTCTATTACGTACTAGATAACCATGTTTTATCTATCAAAAATAAGATTGGTATTTTTTATTAGGAAACACTGTAGTTTGAGAGCAGCGTGTGTGTGTGTTTCAGAGGCCCTGTGTCTAGGCTATTACCCTGGTGTGAAGTCCGTGCCAGGCTCTCTGGCACTGACCGTTCCCTGTTCCCTGGGGGAGATGGAGATAGCTCTGGCCTTTGAGATGGTCCTCACCCTCAACACTACAACCATCCTGAACACAACAGGCACACCACAGTCCATCATCATCACACTCAAGAGGTGTGTGTGTGTGTGTGTGTGTGTGTTGGCACGCATAAATGCGTTTTCCTTTAGGACTGGAGACTGAAAGTGAGTATCTAGTACTGGCAGTTGACTATACATACTAATGGTTCTCTCTCCCTCTACAGAACAGGAGACAGTGAGAGTGAGTACTTGGCGGCAGGCAGTCGCCTCCTCTCTGCAGCGATCGTCCCCAACCCTAAACTGACCGTCCACTATACAGCAGTCAACTCCTGTCAGGAACAGCTGTTCACGGTCGACACACACACCGCACGCCGCTGGCTCCGACACAACCACACCTGGGCCAATGAGGTCTGGACACATTCCTAGGAATAAAAGCATCCCAGGAATACTGACCGACGTTCCCATCCTGGGAATACCGACCAATGTTCCAATCCAATATTCTTTCTGGGAATACCGACCAATGTTCCAATCCAATATTCTTTCTGGGAATACCGACCAATGTTCCAATCCAATATTCTTTCTGGGAATACCGACCAATGTTCCAATCCAATATTCTTTCTGGGAATACCAGGAAGGTTTGGAACAGGAAAAGGTTGTACTGAACCCTTCCATGGCCGTGTGTGTGACACTCTTCAAACTTTAACCTACAGCATCTAGACTTTACAGGCTAATCTGATCAAGGGATTTGTATCAAGAAAAGACTATCAGAACTGCATATAATTGTTTGTTTTTTACAAAACTTTATTGTATGTTGAGTTTTTCATTGTAAATTGTTTTAATTTAAAGGAGATGTTGAATGGAAGAGAGAAAGTACAAAACTTTCCAAGTTTGTTTGGCTTTGACTAGATTTTGTTTTGAAAATGTGGTTTATTTGAAAGTTCTCTAATTTTAGCTTGATGTTCTTTAAACACTTTTTTGTTGCATATTTGAGTCACTTGAACATTTGTGAAGCTAGATTTTACTGTTTTGTAAGAAAGAAAAAAAAAGATTAAAGAATGTCGGTTTTGAACTGGGTACCATTCATACTTGACTACAAGGTTTGTTTCAGAAAATTTTTATTTTCCTTAACATTTGTTTCTAAGCAGATTTAAAAGCCTAAAATGTTGTTTTTTTTGTCAGTCAGCTCTGTCATGCTACATTTTAATGGAATAAATTCACAACAGTACTATATTATTGTAAAGAAAGAAAGCGTGTCCCAAAACTCTGTCTCAAAATCAGTGAGATCATATCAAACAGACATTTTGATCCCAGTTAACCTAATGGTCCTAGCTGGAATCACATCAGTGTGTACGACCTTCCTGATTTCTTTACATTCCTATTTGTTTCCTTTTCCAGTGCTATATCATTCTATTCTTCTCGTGCTTCAAAGTGATTGTCGAGAACTTGGTTCTCTGTTCTAAGTATCGCCGGTTCTAGCGATGAACAGTATTTCAGCATCTTCTACTGTAGGTATGTTTGGTTGTGTAAAACACATTGTTTTTCTGGAACAACAGTCTAGAAGCTATTTAGTTTCAGTCTTATTTTGTATTTCTTAAAGGAAAAATAAACTACTGACTGACTTCTGTTTTTGTGTGTAACAATAATGTGTTTGTGTGGCTCTTGCCTGGCTACCCATCCATATCACTCTAGCCAAACTGATGTCCACGAGGAGTCTGGTTTTGCCTAGAATGTGAACATATTCTGACTGCTCTGATTGGTCCCAGAAACTGACGGGTTGAGCCATCCTACATGACGACCTTATCAATTTTGATACTCTTTGTTATAGATGAGCCAATCACTGAATGTATGTTGCAATCTTTAATAGAGCAGCAGAATTCAATTCAGGGTGAGTCGTCAGGCAAGATGTGGCTCAGTTGATAAGGGGAAAGGAGCTAGCAATGCCAAAATCGTGGGTTTAACCCTTGCAGGGATAATCTGTGTATGTGCTCTGACTGCTCCTGCCTACAATCATACCTCACAAAACAGACCCACTACATCTCCCTCAATGGCTACACCTCAGACTCCGCTGCAGTAATATTGGGTATCCCCCAGGGCTCTGTGCTGGTTCCCTTACTCTTCATCTACATCCTCCCTCTTGGTCAAACCCTCTGTCACTTAAACCTTGACTTCCAATGCTATGCCAATGACACATCTCTTTCCAGCTCCAAATGGTTCAAAACACTGCAGCCTGACTCCTCACCCACACCAAGTCCCTGTCTCCCAACGCATTGATTACAACAGTTATTCCCAAACGGGGGTGCAATGCTGTCAGGGGTACGCCAAATAAAAATGTGATTCACATACAAAAAAATACATTTGTTTTTTTTACATTTTCAAACAGTACATTTATATTTTCCAATGGGGCTATACATTTAGGTGAGGTTTTTTTCTCACCTGAGTAGCCTCATTTCACTGTTCATGGAAATAACAACACAATGTCAAATACAGGTAGCCTAGTCAAATATTTAGCATCCAATCACATTTACTGTTACTCTCTCACGGGAAACCTTCACTCTTGCACAGACATTTAGAAACGAAACATGACAATTTGAAAAATAAGCCACAGGAGTTTTTGGAGCGAGAATAAAGATGACTTTTGAGTTGTAAGACATGTATAAAAGCAACAGATACCATTAATAAGAAGAGGCTAGAAGCGTTTTATATGATGAGCTACTGAGTGGCTAGGACAGGCAACACCCATACTATTGTTAAGGACTTCATTCTTCCTGCTTCCGTGGATATGGCTGGGACAATGCTGGGGGGAAAGGACAAAAAAACTACAGGCAATGCTTTCATCAAACAACACTGTTTCACGACGCATCAGTGACATGGCAGGAGATGTTTTGAAACAATTACTGCTTTGCATACAAGCCAGTGAATTATATGCGTTACAGCATGTATGAGTTGGCAGACCTGGCACAGCTCCTTGTACATGTCCGTTATGTTTATGGGGGGGTCAATTAAGGAAGACATCCTCTTCTGCCAGCCACTGGAAACCAGGACAACATGAGAGGATATTTTTTAAGTACTGGACAACTTTGTAACATCAAATGGACTTTGGTGGTCAATACGTGTTGGTATCTGTACTGATGGCATAAAAACCATGACAGGGAGACATAGTGGAGTGGTAATGTGTATGCAAGCAGTTGCTCCTGACACCACTGGGGTACACTGCAGTATCTACAGAGAGGCTCTTGCTGCCAAGGGAATGTCTGACAGCTTGAAAGATGTTTTGGACACTACAGTGAAAATGCTTAACTTTGTTAGAGCAAGGCCCATGAACTCTTGTGTATTTTCTGCATTATGCAATGATATGGGCTACGACCATGTAACGCTTTTACAACATACAGAAGTGCGCTGGTTATCGAGGGGCAAAGTATTGACACGTTTTTTTAAATTTAGAGACGAGCTTAAAGTTTTCTTTACTGACCATCATTTTCACTTGTCTGATCGCTTGCATGATGACGAGTTTCTCACACGACTGGCCTATGTGGGTGATGTTTTTTCTCTCTTGAATGATCTGAATCTAGGATTACAGGGACTCTCCGCAACTATATTCAATGTGCGGGACAAAATTGAGGCTATGATTAAGAAGTTGGAGCTCTTTTCTGTCTGCATTAACAAGGACAACACACAGGTCTTTCCATCATTGTATAATTTTTTGTGTGTAAATGAACTCAAGCTTATGGACAATGTCAAATGTGATATAGCAAAGCATCTGAGTGAGCTTGGTGTGCAATTACGCAGGTATTTTCCCATTGCAACAAGCGGTTCTGTGAAAATTGAATTTAATCAGAAGGCACTGCCAGATTTCTGGATAGGGCTGCGCTCAGAGTTTCTTGCCTTGGAAAATCATGCTGTTTGCAACCACGTACCTATGTAAGAGTGGATTCTCGAACCTCATGAGCATGATAACTAAATACAGGCACAGACTGTGTGTGGAAAATGATTTAATACTCAGACTCTCTCCAATACAACCCAACATTGCAGAGTTATGTCCATCCTTTCAAGCACACCTTTCTCATTAACCTGTGGTGAGTTATCCACAATTTTTGATGAACAAATATGGTTAACATGGCGCCGGAGAAGAAGGCACACGTTTTAAATGCCTCCAGCCGGTTTTGTTTTTTGTTCATTTCTTTGTAACTTATTTTTTTACTTATTTTGTACATAATGTTGCCGCTACCGTCTCTTATGACCGAAAATAAATTCTAGACTTCAGGACTGCGATTACTCACCACAGACTAGCAGAATCCTTTTCTTCCTTTCATGACTCTGACGAGCCCGATGCGAAGGATATTCTGCTTCCTCGGGTACAGGCCCCAATACTGTTATCTGCGTGAAGAGGAGTCGGTAAAAGAGGGGTTGAAGGTCGGGCTGCCTACTGAGAATTTGTAGGCGATTGAAGAAACAACTTCCCTCCATTCTGCTAGCAAACGTGCAATCTTTGGAGAATAAAATCGACGAGTTACGCGGAAGATTAAACTACCAACAGGACATAAAAAACTGTAACATCTTTTGCTTCACGGAGTCGCGGCAGAACAACGACAATATCAACATACAGCTGGCTGGTTATACGATGTACCGGCAGGATAGAACAGCGGCGTCTGGTAAGACAAGGGGCGGCGGTCTATGTATTTTTGCAAACAACAGCTGGTGCACGATATCTAAGGAAGTCTTGAGGCTGAGGTAGAGTATCTCATGATGAGCTGTAGACCACACTACCTACCAAGAGAGTTTTCATCTGTATTATTTGTAGCCATTTACATACCACCACAGTCAGAGGCTGGCACTAAGACAGCATTGAATGAGCTGTATTCCGCTGTATAAGCAAACAAGAAAACGCTCACCCAGAGGCGGCGCTCCTAGTAGCCGGGGACTTTAATGCAGGGAAACTTAAATCTGTTTTACCAAATTTCTATCAGCATGTTAAAAGTGCAACCAGAGGAAAAAGAACTCTGGACCACCTATACTCCACACACAGAGACGCATACAAAGTTCTCCCTCGCACTCCATTTGGCAAATCTGACCATAATTCTATCCTCCTGATTCCTGCTTACAAGCAAAAATTAAAGCAGGAAGCACCAGTGACTAGATCAATTTAAAAGTGGTCAGAGGAAGCAGGTGCTAAGCTACAGGACTGTTTTGCTAGCACAGACTGGAATATGTTCCGGGATTCCTCCGATGGCATTGAGGAGCACACCAGATCTGTCATTGGCTTCATCAATAAGTGCATCGATGACGTTGTCCCCACAGTGACCGTACGTACATACCCCAACCAAAAGCCATGGATTACAGGCAACATTCGCACTGAGCTAAAGGCTAGAGCTGCCGCTTTCAAGGAGAGGGACTCTAACCCAGAAGCTTATAAGAAATCCCCCTATGCCCTCCGACGAACCATCAAACAGGCAAAGCATCAATACAGGACTAAGATCGAGTCGTACTACACCGGCTCTGACGCTAAACGGATGTGGCAGGGCTTGCAAACCATTACAGACTACGAAGGAAAGCACAGCCGAGAGCTGCCCAGTGACACAAGCCTACCAGATGAGCTAAACTACTTCTATGCTCACTTCGAGGCAAATAACACTGAAACATGCATGAGAGCACAAGCTGTTCCGGAAGACTGTGTTACCAGGATGTGTACTGCGAGCATACACTGACCAACTGGCAAGTGTCTTCACTGACATTTTCAACCTCTCCCTGTCCGAGTCTGTAATACCAACATGTTTTAAGCAGACCAACATAGTCCCTGTGCCCAAGAGCACTGCTTAAATGACTACTGACCCGTAGCACTCATGTCTGTAGCCATGAAGTGCTTTGAAAGACTGGTCATGGCTCACATCAACACCATCATCCCAGAAACCCTAGACCCACTCCAATTTGCATACCCTCCCAACAGATCCACGGATGATGCAATCTCTATTGCACTCCATACTGCTCTTTCGCACCTGGACAAAAGGAACACCTATGTGAGAATGCTATTCACTGACTACAGCTCAGCGTTCAACACCATAGTGCCCTCAAAGCTCATCAATAAGCTAAGGACCCTGGGACTAAACACCTTCCTCTGCAACTGGATCCTGGACTTCCTGACAGGCTGCCCCCAGGTGGTAAGGGTAGGTAATAACACATCCGCCATGCTGATCCTCAACATTGAGGGGTCCCCTTAGGGGTGCATGTTCAGCTTACTCATGACTGCACGGCCAGGCACGACTTCAACACCATCATTATTTGCCGATGACACAACAGTGGTAGGCCTGATCGCCGACAACGACGAGACAGCCTATAGGGAGGAGGGCAGAGACCTGGCCGTGTGGTTCTGGGACAACAACCTCTCTCTCAACGTGATCAAGACAAAGTAGATGATTGTGGAATACAGGAAAAAGAGGACAGAGCACGCCCCCATTCTCATCAAAGGGGCTGCAGTGGAGCAGGTTGAGAGCTTCAGGTTCCTTGGTGTCCACATCGCGAACAAACTAACATGGTCCAAGCACACCATGACAGTCATGAAGAGGGCACGACAAAACCTATTCCCCCTCAGGAGACTGAAAAGATTTGGCATGGGTCCTCAGATCCTCAAAAGGTTATACAGCTGCACCATCGAGAGCATCCTGACTGGTTGCATTCCTGCCTGGTATGGCAACTGCTCGGCTTCCGACTGCTAGGCACTACAGAGGGTAGTGCGAACGGCCCAGTACATCACTGGGCCAAGCTTCCTGCCATCCAAGACCTCTATACCATGCGGTGTCAGAGGAAGGCCCTAAAAATTGTCCAAGACTCCTGCCACCATAGTCATAGACTGTTCTCTCAGCTACCGCACGGCAAGCGGTACCGGAGCGCCAAGTCTAGGTACAAGAGGCTTCCAAACAGCTTCTACCCCCAAGCCATGAGACTCCTGAACATCTGATCAAATGGATACCCAGACTATTTGCAGTGCCCCCCCTACCTCCCCTCATCCCCTCTTTACACCACTGCTACTCTCTGTTGTCATCTATGCATAGTCACTTTAATAACTCTACCTACATGTACATACTACCTCAACTAACCAGTGCCTCCGCACATTGACTCTGTATCGGTACCCCACTGTATATAGTCTCACTATTGTTATTTTACTGCTGATATTTAATTACTTGTTACTTTTATCTATTGTTCTTATCCATATTTTTAAAACTGCATTGTTGATTAGGGGCTCGTAAGTAAGCTGTAAGGTCTACACCTGTTGTATTCGGCGCATGTGACTAATAACATTTGATTTGAAGGTTTTGTATGTAAGATGGCTAAATAAAGAGCAAAATTATTGATTATTTTTATATTATTATTTGTGCCCTGGTCCTATAAGAGCTCTTTGTCACTTCCCACCAGCCGGGTTGTGACAAAAACTCACACTCATCCTTATGTTTAATAAATGTATCGTATAGTGTGTGTGTGTGTGTGGCAGGCTTACAATGATGGCAAAAAACATTTGAGAGTGCGCTGACCCTGGTGCTAGAGGGGGTACGCAGCTGGTGGTTGAATGTTTGAAGGGGTACGGGACTATACAAAGTTTGGGAACCACTGGATTACAAGATCCTCCTTCTGACGTACAAAGCCCTTCCCCACCTTGCCCCCCCCCCGTACCTCTCAGACCTTTTCCACCACCAACCCACACGCGCACTCCATTCCACCACAGTGGGTCACTTTGTCATCCCCAGGTCGAAGCTCCAGAGCCTTGGCGATAGGGCCTTCTCCAGGCTCCTAGGCTCTGGAACAAATCAAATCAAATCAAGTTTATTTTATATAGCCCTTCGTACATCAGCTAATATCTCGAAGTGCTGTACAGAAACCCAGCCTAAAACCCCAAACAGCAAGCAATGCAGGTGTAGAAGCACGGTGGCTAGGAAAAACTCCCTAGAAATGCCAAAACCTAGGAAGAAACCTAGAGAGGAACCAGGCTATGAGGGGTGGCCAGTCCTCTACTGGCTGTGCCGGGTGGAGATTATAACAGAACATGGCCAAGATGTTCAAAATGTTCATAAGTGACAAGCATGGTCAAATAATAATCAGGAATAAATGTCAGTTGGCTTTTCATAGCCGATCATTAAGAGTTGAAAACAGCAGGTCTGGGACAGGTAGGGGTTCCATAACCGCAGGCAGAACAGTTGAAACTGGAATAGCAGCAAGGCCAGGTGGACTGGGGACATCAAGGAGTCATCATGCCCGGTAGTCCTGACGTATGGTCCTAGGGCTCAGGTCCTCCGAGAGAGAGAAAGAAAGAGAGGAGAGAATTAGAGAGAGCCAAGATTATCAAAATGTTCATAAATGACAAGCATGGTCAAATAATAATCAGGAATAAATGTCAGTTGGCTTTTCATAGCCGATCATTAAGAGTTGAACACACACGTACACACATACAAGCAAAGAAATGCACTACTAAGACACTCCTCTCTTCACCATACTGAGCAGCACCTAACCCTTACCCTAAACCGGGTTCATATCCAAATCCCAACCCTCCCCTCCCCATACACTGATACATCACACTCTTTCCCTTCTTTGAGCCCACCCATCTCTTTATTCATGTCTTGTTTAGTCTGATGTTTTGTTTTGCATTTCTATAACTGTAAAGCAACTTTGGGTCATTGAAATTCCCATGTATTATTATTATTATTACTGTACTACTAGTCTATGGCTAGATGACTCCTGATATCTCCAGGTGTGTATCATTTCTCTTTTGTCTTTATCTGTTGTGGTCTAGTACTGTCTTTTTGCTAGCTAGGGCCATCTACTTTAAGTGCTGCCTGTCTTCCCAGTGGCCTTCTTGGTGTGTGAACTGCTTGGTGTGTGAACTGCTTGGTGTGTGAACTGCTTGGTGTGTGAACTGCTGACTGCTCAGAATTTGCAGATAGTTGTTGATAGTGTGCTCTTCACCTCTGCTAGGCAATTATCAATTAGCAATTATTGTCAAGGGGACATTGTGAGCAATAGGATATGGAAAGGGATGAGAGTAGGGTCGAAGAGGTAGAATCTAGAATGGTGAGACATGGATCACCCCAGAGAACACTGCTACTCCTGCTGCTCTTTCTTCATCTGACTATGCTTTATCTCATAGTCCAAGAGCATCTGGCCGTCACGGTGGTGGCACAGGTCTACTCATTTCTTCTAAGTGGAGATTTTCTTTTTTCTCTCTCTCTCACCTGTCCATCTCCTCATTTGAATTCCATGCTGTCATTGTCACCTGTCCAATCAAGCTTAATATTATTTTCATCTATCGCCCATCCGGTGCCCTTGGAGAGTTCCTCAATGAGCTTGACACCTTGATAAGCTCACTTCCTGACGATGGCTCACCACTCTTCGTACTTGGCGACTTCAGCCTTCCGACATCTGCCTTCAATTAATTTATTTCCAACTCTCTCTTTCCCCTCCTTAACTCTTTTGACCTCACCCTTTCCCAATCCCCTCCAACTCACAAGGCAGGCAATACGCTTGACCTCATCTTTACTAGAGTCTGCTCGCCTACTAATCTCACTGAAACCCCCCTCCAGGTCTCTGATCACTACTTTGTTTCCTTTTCTGTCTCCCTTTCCTCCAACCCTAACCACTCAGCCCCTACCCAGATGGTCATGTGCCGTCACAATCTTCACTCTCTCTCTCCCACTACTCTCTCCTCTTCTATCCTATCATCTCTCCATTCTGCTAAATCCTACTCCGTGCTGTCTCCTGATTCTACCTCTTCGACCCTACTCTCATCCCTTTCCGCATCCTATGACTCGCAATGTCCCCTTTCCTCCCGGCCGGCTCAGCCTTCCACTGCTGCTCCGTGGCTGAGTGACTCATTGCCCGCTTACAGAACAGGGCTGCGGGCAGCTGAGCGAAAATGGAGAACTAAACTCTCTCAGAACAATCTTCTTAACCAGTCAGGCTTCAAGACTGGTCACTCAACCGCGACTGCTCTTCTCTGTGTCATGGAGGCTCTCCGCACTGCCAAAGCTGACTCTCTCTCCTCTGTTCTCATCCTACTAGATCTATCCGCTGCCGTTGACACCGTGAACCATCAGATCCTCCTGTCCACCCTCTCAGGGATGGGTGTCTCAGGCAATGCACACTCTTTGATTGCATCCTACCTGGCAGGACGCTCCCACCAGGTGACATGGAGAGTGTCTGCACCACGTACTCTCCCTACTGGTGTCCCCCAGGGCTCGGTTCTAGGCCTTTTGCTCTCCTTGCTATACACCAAGTCACTCGGACCCGTCATATCCTCACAAGGTCTCTCCTATCATTGCAATGCGGATGACACTCAACTACTTTTCTCCTTCCCCCCCTTCTGACACCCAGGTGGCAACGTGCCTGGGAGATATATCAACTTGGATGTCGGCCCACCACCTCAAGCTCAACCTCGACAAGACGGAACTGCTCTTCCTCCAGGGGAAGGCCTCCCCACTCAAAGACCTCTCCATTATGGTTGACAACTCCAGTGTCGCCCTCCCAGACTGCAAAGAATCTTGGTGTGACCCTGGACAACACCCTGTCGTTCTCTGCAAACATCAAAGCAGTGACTCGCTCCTGCAGGTTCATGCTCTACAACATCCATAGAGTACGATCCTATCTCACACAGGAAGCGGTGCAGGTCTTAATCCAGGCACTTGTTCTCCCATCTGTACTACTGCAACTCGCTGTTGGCTGGGTTCCCCGCTTGTGCCATCAAACCCCTGCAACTTATCCAGAACGCAGCAGCCCGCCTGGTTTTCAACCTTCCCAAGTTCTCTCATGTCACCCCACTCCTCCACACACTCCACTAGCTTCCAGTTGAAGCTCGCATCCACTACAAGACCATGGTGCTTACCTACAGAACAGCAAGAGGAACTGTCCCTCCCTACCTTCAGGCTATGTTCAAACCCTACACCCCAACCCGAGGACTCCGTTCTGCCTCCTCAGGTCTCTTGGTCCTCTCACCCCTACGGGAGGGCAGCTCCCGCTCAGCCCAGTCCAAGCTCTTCTCTGTCCTAGCAACCCAATGGTGGAACCAGCTTTCCCCTTAAGCTAGGACAGCAGTCCCTGCCCATCTTCTGAAAACATCTGAAACCCTACCTATTCAAAGAGTATCTTGAGTAATCCTCCTCCTCACCTCGAACCCCCACCAAAAAAATAAATAATAATAATTAATAAACAGCACTTGCACTTGACCCCCAACCCCCTTTCTAGCTCTGATTCTGCTGATAGCTACATTACTGAGGTAAATGTACTTTCAATGCCTGTGCTATGTGGTTGTCCCACCTAGCTATCTAAAGATTAATGCACTAACTTGAAGTCGCTCTGGATAAGAGCGTCTGCTACATGACTAAAATGTAAATGTAAAGATAAAAGCGCCTGCTAAGTGGTATAACTATTATATTTATGTTTAGCTGGTAATGCTACCTAAGCTCCACTAGAGGGAGTGCGTCCTCTGCCAATGCCTACATAGAACATATTTGGAGCTGGCTTGATGTTCGCTCATTAGAGAGGTACTCTTAAGACTGATGCGAGACGAGACTGACGTGGAGAACGGACACCAAATTAGGGAGGAATTTTGGTCCGTGCTCGTGTGGAGTGTGAGACATAAAATGGCCTCTTTTCTAATTGGCTAAACAGATCAAATCACATTTTATTCGTCACATGTTTTGTAAACAACAGGTGTGCATTAACAGTGAAACGCTTTCGGACCCTTCCCAACGATACAGAAAAAAATGTGAAATAATAGAAAAGTAATAACACGGAATAATAAATACACAATGAGTAACGATTATATATATACACGGGGTAGCCTATCAGTGCCGAGTCGATGTTGGTTCCAGCCTTTGTGCATCGGTACCGCTTGCCGTGTGGTAGCAGAGCAAACGGTCTAGGATTTCTTAAATGTTTTTATTTCACCTTTATTTAACCAGGTAGGCCAGTTGAGAACAAGTTCTTATTTACAACTGCGACCTGGCCAAGATAAAGCAAAGCAATGCGACACAAACAACAACACAGAGTTACACATGGAATAAACAAACGTACAGTCAATAACACAATAGAAAAAATCTATATACAGTGTGTGCAACTGAAGTAAGATTAGGGAGGTAAGGCAATAAATAGGCCGTAGTGGCAAAGTAATTACAATTTAGCATTTAAACACTGGAGTGATAGATGTGCAGAAGATGAATGTGCAAGTAGAGATACTGGTGTGCAAAGGAGAAGAAAGAAAATTACAATATGGGAATGAGGTAGTTGGATGGGCTATTTACAGATGGGCTATGTACAGGTGCAAGATCTGTGAGCTGCTCTGACAGCTGATGTTTAAAGTTAGTGAGGGAGATATGAGTCTCCAGCTTCAGTGATTTTTGCAATTCGTTCCAGTCATTGGCAGCAGAGAACTGGAAGGAAAGGCAGCCAAAGGAGGAATAGGCTTTGGGTTACATATCCGTCCCATATCTGGATGGTTACATATCCGTTGTATACCAGTCTGGCCTCGCCCTAATCCAGTCATTTCATGTCTGTCTGTGCATGTTGAAGGAACTATGGGAAGGGAAAGGGTCAAGGAACAGAAATTTAACTGGGCCCAAGAGTTTTGGGGAATGGGTTTAGCAACAGAAATGGAACTGGGACCAATAGTTTTGGGGAACACACACATGCTCAATAGTGTATTTCTTCTGATTATGTCTGTCCAATATGAAATTTCCTCAATTATGTCTGTCTAAAGAATATCTCTTTCTGATGCATGTCTGTTCTACATAATGCATTTCTACCAGTGTATATCCTATCATGAGTTCATACAACAATCCCGTAATCATGCCCTAACCCTGTCCTGCCCTCTCTTGTTTTTGACTGTGCATATGACTGTTTCTCCTCGTCTTTAATTCTTTCCCCCCATTTTCCTCATTGAAGGCTCAATTCCATATTCAGCCCTATTCCATAGATATGTGTATCTGAACAGAGCTCATTGGAATAGGCTACTACTACAGCCAATGCTACGAGATCCAGACTTTTATGACACAGGTGGTAGTGTACTTGCCCCATGAACAGTGTTGCTGGTTCAAACCTGGCTTCATCTTTTCCCCTTCAATCGCTAGAAATATGTACCTAATACATGTTCTAAGCATGTATGGGAGAGTGAATTACCTAATTAAGCAATAAGGCACGAGGGGGTGTGGTATATTGGCCAATATACCATGGCTAAGGGCTGTTCTTATGCACAACGCATCGCAGAGTGCCTATTGGCCATATAGCACAAATCCCAGAGATGCCTTATTGCTATTATAAACTGGTTACCCACATAATGAGAACAGTAAAAATAAATGTTCTGTCATACCCGTGGTATACGGTCTGAAATACCACAGCTGTCAGCCAATCAGCGTTCAAGGCTTGAACCACCTAGTTTTTTACTGCACCTACACACAGTATATTATCTTCTTAAACAAGGCATGTCAGACATGGGGGTTTTCTGGAACACATCACTGTTGCATACATGCCGATCATATACCGTACATGTCATACATTTAGTTAGTGTGTTGTTTCCAACTGTGACAAAGCCTCCTGTTGGTTATTTTAGTCAAGGCTACTTTCTAGGATGTCATTGGTGCTGGCATTTTTATCATGACAACCCATGTATCGAGACCCCCACACCGAACAGTTGTTTTTCCTTGAAGCCCCCATTTTTAGCCAAATAGTGTTCATTTTGCGGAAAATGTAGACAGGCCCACTGGGCTGAGAATGGACCAGACCATCTGGCATTTGCCAGAATTGCCCTATGACCAGTTCGTCCCTGACACGCACACATGCACACACAGAGATTTATGGAATATCAAATAAGTAAATCTACAGATAAGTAAATGTGTCCCCATGGAACCCATCGATCAGTGACTTTAGCATAAATGTTTACAAAAAGACAGGTGCTTCTAATGGAACAAAGATGCACTGTTATTTATGTAATTTAACTAAGCAAGTCAGTTAAGAACAAATTCTTATTTACAATGAGAGCCTAGGAACAGTGACTGACTTGTTCAGGGGCAGAACGACATATTTTTACCTTGTCAGCTCAGGGACTCAATCTAGCTACCTTTCGGTTACTGGCCCAACCCTCTAACCACTAGGCTACCTGCCGCCCCAAGTTATTAACAGGCTAGGCTACAACACATTCATTCATCTAAATTGTTTTACAAGAGGTCCTCCAAACTAGGAATCGGGGAATAAATACAATTCTAAATCACCTGTCTGGAAACGTGTATTTATTTTTTGAAAATGTAATTTGCCTGAGCCTATAGCACACGTCCATCACACGGGCAAGAGCCTCCGGAGCCCATCGCCCCCATTCGCAGCACAAGCAATAAGCCAAGCCCCTGCCCGTTTCTCTTCCACTCCCCTCCCCTCCTCCCAGCCAGGACGGAAGTGTGTGTCCATTCCTCCCAGTAGGATTAAAGCGGTTGGAGGATCAGTCAGCAACACGCGCCCATAAACAGGACGGGACGAGCGCGTGGGTAGCAATAGGAGCGCACCGTGTTGTGTCTGTGTTTGTATTTCAGAGCGCGTTTACCAGAACAGAAAATAGAACTACAGATAGACCAATTGGGACTACAGAATCGCTATAAAACGGCCTTTCAATTGCAACTTTGGAGTTCCTCCAGGCTTATGCGATTGGAGTGACTCGGAGGCTCGTGCCTTTCCCCCTTCCAAGGTTCCAGAGAGGCGCTTGGAAAAGCCCTGTGCATTCCTCCTCGCGAAGAGAGGGAGGGAGCGAGAGAGAAAGAAGGGGGATAGACACACGTAAATGCATACGTGCCTGGAGCTGGTTTCGACTGTGGGACTGTGCGTAAAGAAGGGGGGGTTTAAAAACGGAGACGGTTGGGGTTATTTTGTCGCCAAACGGACCTATAGAGCGGCAATGAGATCGAGTTGCTGTTGAGCCAATGCTTTGATGAATAATTTACGGTCTTGTTTTGGCGGAGAGAGAGCGAACCATAACCACCGTCTTCTGCAAGCCTCTGACGCCGTCGGAGAGGGCCCGGATGGTGGACTAAAGGGCCGACAACACTGACTCTGAAACGGGACGAAATATTAGCATTGAGTAGTGTGATGCTGTGTTGGTTGGGGAGGAAAAATAGGAGCTGTGGGCACAAATCTGTTTTCGGACTATTCTATAAACCCGCCAGGCGCGACATCTAAAACAAAAACAACAACAAACGAATGAATTAACAAAAACCAGTGAACTCTAAAGGTGGCTCTTTTGGATTTGGCCTCATGAAAATAGCCCATCCAAAAAAAAGACAGAATAGATTTAGGCCTATGTAAAGTTGGCCATAATTATAGGGAGTAGCCTAAAATAATTATTCTAAAGCCGTATCCAAGTGAAGATATTTAATCATTGTGAACTGAAATGAATGTTGCTAATTTGATTTGAAGAGAATCTTATAAAAGGGCGGCCTTTATTTGCGTATCTGGCGTCAGTTGAGCGTTATTGTTTGGAGATAACACCTATCCTATGTATGTGGAGCATTTTGACTGTAAAAAACGACCTACCTCAAGAACCTGTTTTCCACAGAAGAGAACACAAGGGGAGAAACTAACATACGTTTCCCAAATGAATGCCCCAGTAATACCCGAGTGGATGTTCTTATAAAGTGTAGCCTTGTTTAAAACCCCTCAGATGGCTTCATTCTCAGACTCCGACCTGCAAACCTGTCCTCTCTGCAAGGAGCTCTGTGGCTCCTCCTCCACTCCTATTTCCTCCAACTCCTCCACCTCATCCTCCTCCTCTCATTCCTCCTCCTCGTCGTTTTCCTCCCGTCGCCTCCATGTCCTCCCCTGCCTCCACGCCTTCTGCAGGCAGTGCCTGGAGGGCCAGCGCAGCCCTGGGGACCCTCTCAAACTCAGCTGCCCCACCTGCAATCAGAAGGTCTCCATCTCCGAAGCCGGAATGGACTCCCTCCCTTCCTCCAACTTCCTCTTCAGTAACCTTCTGGATGTGGTGGTGAGCTCCGAGGAGCAGCTCCAACTTGGCCAGAATACCAACGGCCACCACCGGGGGGTCGGCGGGGGCTCCATACCTGGGTTCCACCACCCCCACGGCGGGCTCCTCCGCCCGCACTGCCTGGGAGAGCCTACGTGTAGCTCCTGTGACGAGGGGAACCCGGCCAGCTCCCACTGCCTGGACTGCCAGGAGTACCTGTGCGATAACTGCGTCCGTGCCCACCAGAGGGTCCGGCTGACCAAGGATCACTTCATTGAGAGGCTAGCTGAGAGCCTGCACCAGCACCAAGCGGGTCGAGGCAAGGTCATCCCCATCGGAGGAGGTGGAGAAGGGGGGGGAGGCGTGGGCGTCTCCCTGGCCCAGTCCTTTCACTACAACTTCTCCCTGCTACCTTTGTTCCAGGACAGGATGAGCTTTTGTCAGACCCACGACAACGAGGTAGGGACACACACACACACACACACACACACACACACACACATTCAAACGGAAATGAGGCCTGGGCCTACAGTGTATGGAACAGGAGGTAGTGCCTCCACTCTGGATCCACAGGGTTTCTGGTTCGAGCACCGCTTCACTACACTGTTCTCTATAAATCACTACACTGCAGCTATAGGTTTAGTCCTTACTGGTCTTTATATGGCCATAGGTGTGGACTTTAGACCCTCTTACATTAGCGCTCACACACACACACAGCCATGTCAAAAACAAACACCAACATTAACTGTCTAAAGCCCAGCAGTTCTGTCTGTAATGCCAGCTAGTTGAGTGATACCAGGCAGCTTTACCCCTGACCCCCTGGTACCACAGTGTAATAGCATTATGTGTGTAGTAACCACACACACAGCTTCCTGGCCTGTAATAGCATTATGTGTAGTCACAGACACACACAGTGTAATAGTATTAGAGTAAGTGTGCCGTAGCCTGGGCCTTACAGAGGGCCATATGGCCTGGAGTTCAAAGACGAGCTCAGTGGCTCTTCACCTACTTCCCTAGAGAGGCAGGCAGGCACGTGCACTGTACACACACTGATTACGCTGTACCACACCGGCCAGAGGGAGAGGCCCCTCACTCCAACACCACACATGTTTCGCTGACTGCAAAGAACCCATAGGCAGTGGGAAGAGAAGACTGTAGTGGCTCAGCGAGGGAGTAGAGAGGGCGACCAATAAAACATTAACAATGAAGCAAATGCAAACCATGCTGTTTTCACATGCAACTGGACCTTGGTTTCTGTGATATCTGTAGTGGTCAAGGAGAGACATTCCACAAGAGCAACATTACTTAAAAACAAGTCTTGGTTGTCCTCACTCGTTATTATAAGTCTTGTTTACCAGATGGCTTCTGTTGGAGGGAGTGACTCACACACATACATACATACATGTCACATTGCCAGTAAGAGTTAAAGTTTCCAGTAAGGGCTCTGCTTTCCAGTAATGTCTCACTCATGACTCACTCAATGGTGTGTTTGAACTGTGATGTGACTGCCTCTAGTCCTCCAGCTGATGATTAGTTCTAGTGGTTTTTGTTCATTTTAGATGTCGCTGCCTATCTCACCCCTCTCTCCCCTCCTCTCACCCGATCTCACCCTGCCTTATCCTAACTCACCTCCTCTCTCCCTGCCTCACCCCTCCATCTCACCCCTCCCCTCACCCTATCTCACCCCTCCTCTCACCCTGCCTCACCCCTCCTCTCACCCCTCCTCTCACCCTGCCACACCCCTCCTCTCACCCTGCCTCACCCCTCCTCTCACCCTGCCTTGTCCTAACTCACCTCCTCTCTCCCTGCCTCACCCCTCCATCTCACCCCTCCTCTCACTCGATCTCACCCTGCCTTATCCTAACTCACCTCCTCTCTCCCTGCCTCACCCCTCCATCTCACCCCTCCCCTCACCCTATCTCACCCCTCCTCTCACCCTACCTCACCTCTCCTCTCACCCCTCATCTCACCCTGCCTTATCCTAACTCACCTCTCCTCTCACCCTGCCTAACCCCTCCTCTCACCCTGCCTCACTCTACCTCACCTGTCCTCTCACCCATCCTCTCGCCCTCCCTCACCTCTCCTCTCACCCTATCTCAACCCTCCTCTCACCCTACCTCTCCCTGGGGGCAGATACACACACAGTGACCCAGTTCTCCAACCTTTGCCCTACACACTGAGGTCTGTACGCAGATGAGGAAGATCAGTACAAAGAGGAAAAGTGACCCTTTGATCTGTAGAGACTCTGGACCACCATCAACCATACTGACCAGATGGCTGCACACAGCCCCCTCGCCAGGCACACTGCCCCCTCGCCAGCACACTGCCCCCTCGCCAGCACACTGCCCCCTCGCCAGGCACACTGCCCCCTCGCCAGGCACACTGCTCCCTCGCCAGGACACTGCCCCCTCGCCAGGCATACTGCCCCCTCGCCAGGCACACTGCCCCCTCGCCAGCACACTGTTCCCTCGCCAGCCACACACATTCACAAACACTATATGCACACACATTAGACAGAGACAAACTAGACACACATTCACACACACACGACACACTGGAGTTGGAGGCAGGTGTTGGGGGTAGAGTTGAGTAGTGTAAAGGGTTGGTTGGCATTCAAGTGGGGGTGGTCTCTTTTACAGGCCAATGTGAGTTGTTTGGAAATGGACAGCTATGTGTCTAGTGTGTGTGTGTGAGCATGCACTCACACACCACACACGTGTAACCGACTCCCCTCTTAGAAGTCTTGGTTCAAATAGTGGAGAATGTTTGGGGGGTGGGGCAGAAAATCTATTGTGGGGAATGCTGTGTGTCCGGAATTCACACACATACACACACCAGTACACAGTAAATGTATCTGAGTAAATGTTACTCAAATTGAATACAATTATACTCTACAAAAGATAACATTTGGTCCCAGTCTAAATAGAGTAAAAATTACTCTTGTTACAGAGTTCAATTTTCAGAGTTATTTCTACTCTATTCGGTGTTTATATTTAACTCTACCAACTGTCAATTACTCTATTTAGCTTAACATGGAAACAATTCTACTGCCAATTCACTCAATATAGAATTTTTTATTATCTGTGGAAAGTGTCATTTCTTACTCAAATTGAATACATTTTTACTCAAAGATCACATTTGGTAAAATGTATCTTGTTGCAGAGTTGAATTTTCAGTTATTTCTACTCTATTCAGTGTTTATATTACTCTACAAACTGTAATTTACTCTATTTTGCTTAAAATGAAAACTCTGCCAATTCACTCAATATAGAATTTCATATTATCAGTCAAGAGTGGCATTTGTACAACTAAACTTAACGTCAATAAATCAGAAGTCTGTATTTAACAAAGCACTTTATTCTTAAATGTAAGACATTTGCAATACATACATCAAAATACTGATGATAATAAAATACAATTGTGGACTGAAATGAAATGTTGGCCTCTGTTCATTTTAATACATGTACATAAAAAAGCTCAATATTGCAATTCAGGCCTCCCGGGTGCAGCAGTGGTCTAGGGCACTGCATCGCAGTGCTAACTGCGCCACCAGAGTCTCTGGGTCCGTGGGGCGACGCACAATTGGGCTAGCGTCGTCCGGGTTAGGGAGGGTTTGGCCGGTAGGGATTTCCTTGTCTCATCGCGCTCCAGCGACTCCTGTGGCGGGCCGGGCGCAGTGCGCGCTAACCAAGGGGGCCAGGTGAACGGTGTTTCCTCCGACACATTGGTGCGGCTGGTTTCCGGGTTGGAGGCGCCCTGTGTTAAAGAAGCAGTGCGGCTTGGTTGGGTTGTGCCTCGGAGGACGCATGGCTTTCGACCTTCGTCTCTCCCGAGCCCGTACGGGAGTTGTAGCGATGAGACAAGATAGTAATTACTAGCGATTGGATACCACGAAAATTGGGGAGAAAAGGGAATAAAATAAAATAAAATAATAAAATAATAACAAAAAATAATAATAATATTGCAATTCAATACATCTAACAATGACATGGGGGATTTTGTGAAACTGGCATCTCACATATCAAAAACACTGATGATAAAATAAAATTGTGGCCTCTGTAAAATGACATTTTGGCATCTGGCCCCCTTTTATTAAAAGTAAATAAAAAAGCCAAAATTGCAATACAATACATCTTGGTTTTGTGCAGTTTTTACAATCACAGGAAATATTATGGGACAATAAACAAACTTGAATCATCACAACTGTAAGACATCTGTATATCAAATGCTTTGTGACAGAAAAGCTCTTTATCATCAACTACATAAGGTCCCTCTGTTGTACACCCAACTCTATCTGCATTAAAATGCTCATCAAGACATATTGTTTGTAGGGCAAAAGTAACCAACAGTAACTTCTCATCTTTAACAACAACATGGTGGATTTTCTGAAAAACTGGCATCTCACAATGGACTTTAGACAAACATCTAAACCTGAACGATACATATTTCCATGGTGTTTGGCCCATTTAACGTTTAAAACCATGGTGTCAATTGGTACCTGAAGAGCCATCTTACAGCCCCAGTCCACCATATTTAAAGATAACATTTTACCTGGACCAATCATGACTCTGTTAGTGTCAAATGTATGCTATTTGACTTTGGTGTTTTTTTTGCCAATGTTTTAGTAAAATTTTTAAAGCTTTTTAAATGTTGAAAAAAAGAAAAGAAATGATGCATTGCTTCATAGAGCATGCACCAGCTATGCAAAACTGGTCCAATTTTAAGCATACATGTGAGGGAATGCACCATAAAATGATGCTTCGGTAGCAGCCTCTTTTTTGGAAACAATTGCTTGAATAACCTGTGGTGCTCTGCGATTAAGTGTTTCAAAAAAATTGTAATACTCTTTGATATCATTGGAGAAAATACAATGTTTACTATCTGAAGCAACAGCAACAGTAAATACCAGTGTAGATCATTGGGACAAACTAAGTCTCCAAAGAGAAGTGCTAGATTGGGAAGTAAACACCAGGACTGGAGAGCATTTAACCCCCAAGTCATTAGAGTCCTCTCCTAAATTCACTGCATGAGGTGTGTTGTTATGCTCAATGTAACCATAGTTACAGCTCTTTATTCTCCTGTCTATTTCATTTGATGTGTGTACTTGTCTATCAAGTGCAGTATTAGCAGTTTCATTTCATATTGGGCCACTCCCTCCAAGATATCATGCATAATGTCGACAGAAGTTTTCAAATGAATTGAAGTACTGCAAGGAGTTTAGAATGCAAGAACGTTTAACACTCATCACAGAGGGAAGACTGGGATTTGGCTCCTTTTTTTGGCAGTGTTCTGCATGAAGTGCTCGAGTTCGCATAACTATCTTGGGTGAATCGTCATCAAATTCAGTTTGAAAGTCCTCTTTCTCAGCAAGACAAAAGCAGCAAAAATATCAGAATGATTCAACAAAACCAAATAAACAGTGAAGACCAAGGTTGTCACCTGTAACATGGACAATAGTTCCATACGCTTGTTGATCATACAAGGGGACCATAATTCCATCCCTCTCAAGTACTTTAATATCCTGCACAACTGGATCAAGTATTTTAGAAAAGCCATGTTTTAACATCTTGGGCATGAAATAAAGCAACCAAATGAATATTAAGCAGAAATGAGTTGAATTTTGGAGAAAAATTCCATAAATTGAAATAGATTGCTCCTAATGTATGTATTCCCCGTTATGATCCAAGAGGATTTGCAGTTTCAAAATCATAGAGAAGCTGTATCTGAATTGGTTCTGTTTTGAAAATAGAGCATGGCTCTGGAACAGATCTCCATCACATCGGTCATAAAGGTTTCTTGAACTGGAATCAGTCTGCATCATCTCCTTTATATCAGGGTGTTTGTAAATAAACTGTCATGTTTTCAAAATTAGGATGTAAACAAATTTATCAGTAACAACAATTTCATCATAGCCTCCAGTAGTCCGATTGCGTTGTGTATCAAATCTTGTACCAAGAACGTATTCAACTGGGTCTACCCTTCCCCACATTTCTGTAAAATACTGCCTTCTCTTACTTTCAGAATTTAATACACCAAAAGGATTTGACATTTTTTCAAAACACATCAATATTACACTCAATGTCACTTTTAATAGGCTCCTGTATAGACAGACACTTCTTCACAGATTCTTTAGCTTGAATATGAATATCATCAACTATCTCTTCCATGGAAATGACCAAAGAGTTAATGGTTGTTTCACCTACACCTGCCACTTTAAGTTCAGCTATGGTTGCAGCGCAGCTGTCTACAAGACTCTTATCGACAAGGACTGAGTCAGAAGGGGAACTTGTTGATGGCAAGTCATCAAAATGACTTACTGCTCCATATTCAGCTGTAGAGGGGCCTTCACCATGATCAGAACAAGGTTCGTGTGCTTTATAAAGATGCTTTGTACGAGGTACCGAAGACAAAATGAGCTTTGAAAAGCTCATCAAAACAGGCAAGAGAGTCTGGTGACTTACACGGTATTACATGTTTGTCAATTACAATGAAGTACTTGTGAATCCCACTCCTCTGGGTCCCCACAGCAAGCAGATAGGGTTGAAGGCTTTTCATGATGCTCTCCAGATGCCCCTGGATGCTGGTCCCAGTCTGTGACACAAGAACTTCATTAGTGTGCTATTAAAATGAATCATGGTTCACAAACAGTTTGTGAAAATGTAAATTACAGCTACACATGATCTTACCATGATTTGTCCATAATCTTAAAAGTAGTTATTAGGATTAGGAATGGGGACAGAACAGTCAACTGTAACCTCACCTTGATAAACTTCACAATGTGGTCACTGGTGTGTCTGGCTGAGATTTTTCCTGGTCTCTTGCGGCCATGAGGTGATGGTGGCAGAAGGTGGACAAGGACCAAAATGGATGACATGTCACTGTCCCATCCTGAAAGTTACATCACTCCATTTTGCTTTCAAAAACAATGCTCCCTTCCATTAGTATAATAATTGTATTCCAGCATACCATTTTCCACTTATGTTGTGGATCCAGCATTTTGAACCAGGTCTTGCAGGTCGCCTGTCTGTATGAGGCCACTGCTTTGGTCAATTACTTCCTGCCTGTAGAGAGTAAACCACTTCTCCAGGAACTTTGCAGAGGTTGCATCACCAAACAACAGACTAACATCTTGCTCAATCTGCAGACAAGATGGAATAAGTCAAGACAGAACAGTAAACATTGTGGTGAGGCACTATCGTCATGTAATATATCACAGTCCTAATCAGACTGTTGTAGAACAGAAAACAATTGTCCTGACAGTTAAGGCAAGGCTGTCGAAGATCCACATACCATTCCTGCTATGTCTTGGAATCTTGGAAACGCTGTGAATATTTCAGAGGACTTCACTGGGTCATGAACCATCTTTTGGTGACAGGCGAAGGTCTGCTTCATCTTCTCCTTTACAATTGCTTCATCAGCTGTATGCTTCATCAGTGCAATGGCCTCACAACACAGGCTTTCTGTTGTTGGACAGTTTTCCTCTCTGAAGGGGTCTATCAGCTTTTGGACCACCTGTAACATGGTGAAACTTTGACAGAGTACTGGGTTTGTCTGCTCTATACAAGTATACAATATTGTGTCATAAGAGATAAAAAACAAGGCTCAGAAACTCTGCAAGGATGGCCATGCATGCAGTTATGTCACCAGATGAAAAGTAGGATTTTTTTGACTCAGAAACAGAATTAATACTAAGTATCTTACTCTTTCAGTATTTCTAAGAAACACTTGCTTATACAGATGTTTACATACAATTATTTTCTGGTCATGAGACTAACTACACGTCAGTGACTGATGCATGGTCTTCTGTCGTCCCTCTGAAGCTTCCCTTTGAACAAATTTCAGTCTCCATGCTAGATATCCACTCCCATCTTCTGCATTGTAATACTGCTCCTAAAGTAAAGTAGAATTCAGTTTGAGTGAGCAGGTTAAAATATCTTCATATTCATTTTTATCCTTAAAACTACAGATGCGCTCATAGATGAAGAATTGCTCATTCAACAGGTCTGACTCTCGCAGTGCAGATCTTAACTGGGCTTTTATACCACCAGAGTTGAGCTTAGGAGAGACGGCAGAGATGGTGGGCATACAGACATGTTAACAGATCTTTAGTTTAAATAAAAACATCACCCAACAGCAAAACAACAATTTAAATATTGACATTCTGAAAAAAAATGAAGGTGAAAGAGTCCCAGAGTGTTAAAAAGGTTAGACTTTGTTTTTAATGTACTTACATAAGCTGCTCCTGGGATCGGCCAGGTATGGGAACAAGGCAATGATGCACTTTGCGTAGTCCTCTTTAACACGCCTTGAAGGACATGTCCTAGACACACACACACTTTACTGTTTGAGATCCAAACAAAAATATTGATGTGTAAATCACAACTTCTGCTAAAAACTGTGTTAGGTGGTAAGGTATGTAATGAGTATATGACATATACCCATGTTCACTTGTCATTTGTGCAACCAATATCTTGACCATATCACGTCTTCTGCTATCTGTTAGGCTTTTTGGCCCGAGCATACTCATTCACGATCCTCTCTCCTCCAGGTCTGTTCTTCAGAATATCTTCAATCGTCTAAGTCGGGGGGTAATTTAAAAAAGGATCACACTAACACTTCAGTATAAGTCTGTTGTTCCATAGGATATTGTGTGAAATTTGAAACTTTTCACTAACCACAATCGAAAAAGGATTTGAAAGTCAGTTGCCCCTCATAACAAAATAAAAAAGTTTATTTCAATTGCATTAACACAAATATGCACAAATTACAAGAGAGCAGTGCTCTGTTTAGAGTAAAACACATGTGTTGCATGGACCTGCCTGCCGCTAAATACTGTCAACTAACAGCTCTCTTTTCAGAGTAAAACGCAGGTGTCTTACCGACCAAACAGCAGCTAAAACCGTCAACCCGGTAACAGCTCTAAAGTTCAGAGTAAAACGCACGTGTCACACCGACCAAACAGCAGCTAAAACCGTCAACCGGTAACAGCTCTAAAGTTCAGAGTAAAACGCACCTGTCGCACCGACCAAACTGCTCTAAAACCGTCAACCGGTAACAGCTCTAAAGTTCAGAGTAAAACGCACGTGTCACACCGACCAAACTGCTCTAAAACCGTCAACCGGTAACAGCTCTAAAGTTCAGAGTAAAACGCACGTGTCACACCGACCAAACTGCTCTAAAACCGTCAACCGGTAACAGCTCTAAAGTTCACAGTAAAACGCACGTGTCACACCGACCAAACTGCTCTAAAACCGTCAACCGGTAACAGCTCTAAAGTTCAGAGTAAAACGCACGTGTCACACCGACCAAACTGCTCTAAAACCGTCAACCGGTAACAGCTCTAAAGTTCAGAGTAAAACGCACCTGTCGCAAAAACCCAACTGCTCTAAAACCGTCAACCGGTAACAGCTCTAAAGTTCAGAGTAAAATGCACCTGTCGCAAAAACCAAACTGCTCTAAAACCGTCAACCGGTAACAGCTCTAAAGTTCAGAGTAAAATGCACCTGTCGCACCGACCAAACTGCAGCTAAAAACTGTCTAATAGCTCTAAACTTGAGTGAAACACACGTGTAGCACAGACCAACTGCCGCTAACTGTCTGCTAACAGCTCGCTTTTCAGAGTAAAACACATGTTGCACTGACTAACTAGTCCGCTAGCTACTGATAATAGCTAATACAGCTCTGTTGAAAATGTAAAACAGGCGATGCACTGATCCACTGGGTGTGCATACTGTCCATAAACCACTAAAAGTGGTATACCTTAATGTTACTGTAGCTAGCTAGCTAATTAGCTCTAGCTCGATGCTCACATTAGCATCTGACTATTCAAATCGTGCAATAACAGTAAGCCTACACTACAATGCTAACTAGCTGTAATGTTGCTCAACAGTTTTAATTTGCACACAAAGTTAACCAATAACAGTGAACTTGCCTGGAATTCTAATTAAGTTTAGAAATTAAGAAATTCTGTGGTTCTGTGAATGACTTCTGATGTTCGGCGGATCCTCGCTCTCGCTCTGTCCACTCTTTCCATTCGCGAGACACTTGCAAATGCGGCAAAATCTAAATTTAACCAACATTAGTGGGCGTAGTCATGCTGTTTTACTCCAATATCATTTATTATGTATTTTTGCTCCCATTCTATCGGCCGCTGGTAATAATTACACTCTAAAATGATTTAGTTTGACTACTTGATGGGAAAATATTTTTAACTCCGGAAAAAATACTCTCCAGTTTTTTACTGTGTATGCATGAGAGTCAAGCCACCTACTGCTCATCCTGTAAGTTTCTCTGAATAAGAGTGTCTGCTAAATTACTTATACTGAACAAAAATATAAACCCAACATGCAACAATTTCAACACATTCAGTCAATTGAAATGGAGAGAAATCAGTCAATTGAAATAAATAAATTAGGCCCTAATCTATGGATTTCACATGACTGGGCAGGGGCACAGCCATGGGTGGGCCTGAGAGGGCATAGGCCCAGCCACTGGGGAGCTAGTCCCAGCCAATGAGTTTTCCCCGTCAAAAGGGCTTTATTACAGACAGAAATACTTCTCAGTTTCATCAGTTGTCCGGGTGGCTGGTTTGAGACGATCCCGCAGGTGAAGAAGCCAGATGTGAATGTCCTTGGCTGGCGTGGTTACACGTTGTCTGTGGTTGTGAGGCCAGTTGGAGGTACTGCCAAATTCTCTAAAACGACAGTGGAGGCAGTTTATAGTAGAGACTTTCCTGCAGTCAGCATGCCAATTGCACGCTCCCTCAACTTGAGACGTCTGTGGAATTGTGCTGTTTGACAAAACTGCACATTTTAGAGTGGCCTTTTATTGTCCCCAGCTCAAGGTGTGCCTGTGTAATGATCATGCTGTTTAGTCAGCTTCTTAAAATGCCACACCTGTCAGGTGGATGGATTATCTTGGCAAAGGAGAAATGCTCACTAACAGGGATGTAAACATGTTTGTGCACAGACTTTGAGAGAAATACTATTTTTGTGCGTCTGGAAAATTTCGGGGATCTTTTATTTCAGCTCATAAAACATGGAACCAACACTTTGCGTTTTATATTTTTGTTCAGTGTAAACATAAACGTAAAATGTAACATCTCGCAAGAGAAATGGAGAGTTTGAATTCCACACACTGGGTTTCTCTTACTCTACCTGTTTGAAAACTTAGCCAAAATGTTAGTGAACAAATATGGCATACGAATGATTTTAATCACAAAATCATATTCCTCACAATTGATCAATTAGTCCATACTCTATAGTCCTCAAACTCAACTCTGCACCTCAAAGCCAGTTCCACTGAGTTTTCTCATTGTTGACCTCTAACCACTAAGACACACATTTCAATAAAGATTAAACTTCTGCAGCTTGGGGAATGCGTAATATTTGTGTTAAAAAAATAGGGCTCACTACAAGTCCAAATAATCATTTCAGTTGGTCAGATTGATTAATTGATTAATTGCAGGATAAAGGGTTTGCCATGAGAATGTTGTTGTGCTTTATAGTTAGTCGT